>NW_008795025.1:1681273-1722331 GCF_000699145.1 Aptenodytes forsteri | reverse complement strand
TTTAAAACTAAACTTATATGAATGTGTATGTCATCACTTTCAAGGAGCATACAGCATGGTCAGAGGATTAAATAAGTCTCAAAGAACATCACATGCTTCTCAAATACATTATTCTCCCAACAGCAAAGTAAGGACTAAACTATAAGGATGAAACTATTTTACAAGTTACTCTTATTGCTGACAAATGTAAACAAGTTAATGTCAAAAAAAGAAGTACCAACAAACAGGACAGCTGATACCCTTTCCTTAAAATACAATGTGCATCTAAATTTAGACACAAACAACCCTACATACCAAATTTGTGAAATCTGGACTCCTCTCACACAGATTATGGCAGAGTGGCTAAACCTTACTTTGGAAGTGCCTTCACTTCAGGTCAGGCAAAACCTGCAGAGCAGTTCAGTTCAGTGGAGGAAGAAATCTCTCCTTAGTCAAGGGGTCTCATATTTAATACTGGCTTACTGAAGACTGCATGTGCTGCTGGCAGTTGCTGAAACTTTATGTATAAGAAACAGTGGAAAAAATTAGGAAAAAAACAAACAACTGTAGTAAGTCATCATAAGAACTGTAACACAGCTATCCCACTACATTATTGTAATAAAATCTGATATTTGGAGCAGAAGGATGATAAAGCTGCACAACCCATTGTGAATGGAATCCCATTTTGCTGCCTCACACAGGTATCTAATGCTTTTGACGGTAAAAAGGGCGTTTGGACAATACCCTTAATAATATGCTTTAACTTTTGGTCAGCCCTGAAGTATTCAGGCAGTTGGACTAGATGATTGTTGTAGGTCCCTTCCAACAGAACTACTCTATTCCACTGTATTCTAAAACTTCAAAGATACAACCCTCGCACCTCCACTTACCCCTCCGATCTTACAATTCCTGTCTAATATCTTTAGTACAGCACAGAGGCTTCCAAATCACAGAAAACTATTTGAGGGCACATAGCACATACAAGCTCAGAGTACAGTCAGAGGGACATTTCTATCAGCTGAAGGACCAGCTTAGTGGAACGCAAACACACCCCCGTTTAGAAAAAAAAAATAAATAAAATTAGCACGTTTCTTTTGGGACATGCTAACTAGCATGGGGCAGCATTATGGTGAACATTCTCAATGTGGATTTTGGCATTGTAAAACTCCCCAAACTGCTTTATAACTATGATCAAAAGGCAGATATACCTGATCTAGCAATCCATCTAAATGACTTTATTCTTACAGAATCCAGACTAATTAACTTAACAGTCAGAATAAACATTGATCAGGGCATTAGCAATATTGAGTCTTACCAGCACTTTCACCTTCTCGAGATCAAGACAGAAAACTAAATTTGCTGTTACAGAAAAGTGGGTTACTGGCTCTCACAGAGAGATTAACCAGAGGGAAAAGATTAATGTCCCACTACATAAATGTCTGTCAAGATAGAATATAGAAGATGGAAAACACCGAAAATATATAGAACCAGATCTGATTCTAAACAGAATATGGTCCAAAGTTTTCCATTAAGTACCTGCAGCTTTTTCTGCAAAGAATCAGTAAGCGTAAACACAGATTGCTATTTATAGGCAAAACAAAAATGTGTGTCCAGGAAACACCTGGAGTCTCTCATTCTTCAATTCTGCTCAGTACTCTTCTGCATGACAGCTACCATTTTCCCAAGTTTTCTCTTAATCGGAAAATATTTTATCTCCAAAGATTGCAGAAGTATTTGACTTGACATGTAATTTCTTGCAAAGCTATCAGAAAAGTATGGTATCCTATTAATAATGAAAATTTAAATAAACAAATTACAATATGTCTCAGAGTAAGGTAGGGAGCTATTCATTTAATAGATAATGCTAGTTTTATAATTGAAAAAGCTTTTGTCTAACTTTTTTTAACCCCATTAAATCCCTCTGCACATTGTTGGTCCTAAAAACGTGCAGTGTGACAGTGGCTCAATCAGCAGTTAACAACATTAAAGTTCACAGTGCGCTATTTTTGGTTAAGCCTTGCTTTGTGTCATAGGAAAAAAGAGAAAATACAGAAGTTCAGCCTGAAGACAGATTTTAAAGTTATCTCTGCAGTTTTCCTGCAGCTAAATTTGCTGTTTCAAAGCAAGCAGTAGAAAAATGATGTAAAAGTTCTGCCCAACCTGAGAAGCAGTGTGAGTTACATATCAAAAGGGAAATTTAAGTGATATGAAGGAAAAAAAAAAGAAGAAGAAAAAAGTGGGGGGAAGGTAAGGTTCCAGGTTTAAAACTCCAGGGATCTATCAAATCTAATATATAGTGATTGTAATTTTTAAGTTATCCTATGTTATTTTATATACTCTACTGTTTAAAGAGCTCATCACAAATCCAAGTGGTGGGGAGAAAGAGAAGAAAGGGCACACCCCAAATTTAGTACTCCTGATTTCAGCCTCAAAGATGACTCAAACCCAGAAGAGGGCAGGTGGTGTTTCCACCTTTTCTCTGATAACACACACAAAAATCGCAGGCTCATGATGACCAGAAGACATGTTAACTCAGCATACTTCCCAGCTGACCTAATGATTATCCCTTCCTCCATGAAGCATGTTTTAGGTTGGGCTACAAAGAGGGAAAAAAAACAACCCATCATGATACAGCCATGAATCAAAACTTTTTTTTATAAGAAAAAGGACTGCAATCTGATAGCACTGATTGTCCCTAATTCTTAGGCCCATCATATAATTAATCAATCCATATTTTAGATTGTAATTACATTCGTGAGAAAATATTAATCTTTGCAGTGAAAATAAGTCAATCATAACTTAAAAAGTAAAAAAGGCACATTATCAAAATAAAATATTTCCTTTTCAGACTATTTGTTAAACTAGGCTTTTTCACTTCTAAGCATAGAATTTCTTGTAATTCTTCCTGATCTACCCTCTCTTGCTTCTATGTCCTTTAACATATAAAAACAAAATACTAATATATAAAATACTAACTTAAAAGAAGTATTTGTCATTCCGTTTGTAAATCACACAATTGCCTATCATTCTTAGTCATCCTAGATATGTCATGTAGTGTAGCTTCATAGAAGAAATATACATAATGCATAAAACTTCAAACAAAATAGCTTTTGCTTTGGATTGTTTTTCCCAGTGCACCATTCCAAGAAAGCAATATAACACACTACAAAAGAGCAATACATTAAATTTGCAGAGGGGTCTTTTATTTGTCTTTGAAATTATTCATTACGAACAAATGGTCCAAGAGCAGACCTCATCAATAATTGACAGAATGATAGGAGGAACCTTGCAAGAGAGAAATAAACAGTATTGGGAAACCTCTGAAGACAAAGAAGGGAGAAAACCCTCACGAACTACACTGCTACGGGTTAAGATAACATTCCCACTCATCACTGGCACTGTGATGATTATGGGATGAAGTAGTAACCAGGCACGGTGTTTAGAGTTGGTAGAGGTCTCTATCTTCATGAAATAATACAAAACTGATAACTGACACAAAAATGTTACATTCAAAGTACACTGAACACACACTTTAAATACAGACTGATGTGCATTATTCTCACTGCAGGTGCAAAGTAAATGCATTTTTCAAAGGTATTTTTCACACTTACTTCCTAGCCAATTACCTAGAAACATGTCAATGATGTTGCAGAGTTGTTTTTTGAGAAGACAAGCACATATTTCTGGATCTTTGGAAAAACAAACAAACAAAACTCCAAACCCTGAAGTATTTAACTGTTAATTTGTAGGCCAATAATTCTTCATGCTTCGTTAGGCTTACTACTTATTTTACAGCTGGCTCCCAGAGAGAGAAGAGAATTTCTTACAAACGGACAGGCAACAATTACAACTTGAGCACTGTGAACTCATGAGACTGCACAGCAGTTACCACCCATCACTTCAAAGAGAAAGGGAGAAAGCCAAGTAAGGCATTTATTCCAGCTAGCCAAAATAAAATGGTAGTAACAGCATTCTTTGAATCCAGGAATTGTCTAAAAGTCACATTTTAAGAAGTTTTTAACACTAGAGAGAGCACCAAGGGATGACTGAAGTCACTAAAGATACTGCCCGGGTTCTGTTGTTACTTTTTGTCAGCAAAACTACTGAATTTTTTCAAGACCTCAAGGGGTGTGTGTAACATGAATGACGAAAAGTAATCTTTTCATTTATAATGATATAATTGCCATGATGGAAAAGTGTGCATCTTCAACCTGCATAGCCACTCACAAAAACTAGGGTCAATAACTTGTAGAAGTGTGTTTTATACTTCAGAACTAATTTTGTGAGGCCAAGTGATAGCAATTTAACCTTAAAAAGAAATGATAGTCCTATTTGAAATTAAGGGGATCAAACATACTGAGCACCACTTCAAGTCAAAGGGCAAGTTAACCTCTGCCTCAATTAGCCATCCACTTCTAAAATACTGTATCACAGTATTGTAGCACATAGTAATCGCACTGTATGTGGCTTAAGGCTGCCACAGCCTTGTGCTGCTCCTCCCTTTGGCTATGCATCCCCACACACTCCCTTAAACCAGTACCAGCACTTATCTGATCATACGCTGAACTAATCTAGGCCACAGCTACCCCAGAGGAAAATATATCATTAATTTCCATCCAGGTCAGCTCCCCGATGTCTCTTCCTGGCTGCTCGCATGAGCTCCAGCAGCAGTGGAAAAGCAGAGGAGGTAGGAACGGTCAGCTGGGGCAGGTGAGAGGTCAGGACTGCAGCTGCCCCAATTTAGATCAGCTTAAGTTATCAAGGAACTCTCTATCTATCAGCTTTTCAAAAAGCAGCAGTTCTGTGCCACATAATATTTCATGTAGGACAAAGTTTAAAGATCCTTTGCAACCGAAAGTACTGGAAAGAACACTTAGCACAGAAGCTGCTTCCTGAAATGAGAGCTCAGGCAGGACCTGGCACGATTCATTAGTAGGGTTGACACAGAATCTCCCAGATTACCTGTGTATCTGTTACATTCACTTCTATCACTTAAAAAAAAAATAAAAATCCAAAGAATTCCATCTTATGAAGTGCTGTAGGAATGGTCATCTGTAAACAATAGAGATCAGGTTTGCCTGACTCTTGGTAGCTGATTACATCTATTAGATGTTGGTAACGAGTTTTAAGTGCCTCCTACCTTCACCCAGTACTCCCCCTAGCAACCCTTCTTTCACTAGTTAGCTCTTTACTCAAGAAAGTTGTCTGCATCTCTAGCAATCAATACTGTTTTATTTTCTTCCTTTAAATAGTTTTAAATGTATTTCAGTATTATCTCAGACAACGGTATTTCTAATGTATTTCTAAATGTAGTGATAACATCCTGCGGTATTTCTTAATTTTGAAAATGCATTGAAACCAACATGCTTGAAGCTTTAAAAAAAAATTTACATGGTAACCAGTCAGGCACATAAGATCAAAACTTGGCCCAAAGACTCCACTGACAGGTAACTGAAGCCAAAAATAAAAAGATCAGCTACAAAGAAATGAAATCCAGCCAAGTTAATTTTGTACGAAACCACACAAAATAAGAGGGCAATACACCATGAGAGAAGTGGATTTCAAACCTCTCATCTTTTCTGTGAAAGATGTACAATACTGACAACAGCACAGATGGCACCGACTCGGTCCTAATCAAAACTAATGAAGTTGAACTTGATACACAGCCCTTTAATGAGCAGAATGCATTTTTGTTTTCCCACCCATTTGAAAGCTATCACACAGCAATGAAATCATTAAGCCAGCACATTAAATGCACAATGTATCATAATAGAGGTAGTATTTTGTGAACACCTGAGAAAGTTAGTAGCAAACGATGAAATATATAGATATAATTGAATTGTAGGTGGCTTTCCTGTCCCAATATAAAGTTTAATTGGTATCACATACTATTAATCTTTAAAGGAAGAAGTCTTGTTCAGTTTTGTTATTCTTAAAAGCAACTTTATAAGGCAACACGCTTTAAAAAAAAAAATCCACTCATTAGCATTTAAATTCATATATTGCACATACCCAGCAAAAATCATGGTAATGAGTTAGATGACATTTCACTTTACTAGCAGCTACAGCATTAAAATCCTCATGCGTGAGGGTCAGAGAGAAATGAGGAAAACGTGTGGAATAACTAAACAGACTTACCATGTCTAGATCACTATGTCAGTGCTGCATTCAATGCAAAACTAAAAAGCCCGTATTTTTATTGGGTTGTCTTTAATTGTTTTTAAAATAAAAATATAAAATACTTCATAACAAACAATATTAACTACTCACAAGAAGACAGAATTAGTGCATAGCTTACAGTCCAAAAAAAATCAGTAACAAAACCATACAACAGCCTTTAACTGTCAGTAAGATGAAGTAAGAAAATTCACCTCCAGCACAGATTACGCACAGTGCATTATGCCTCCATTTCAAGTTATCGACGGCACAGCGTCTCCAGTTCTATGTTATTCTATGAAAACATGGCTGTCCTGCATGATGCACTGAGGGGAGAAGAGGGAAGCTCTGTCACATGCTGTACTGGCACAGCAGCACAGGTGCTGGACTGAGCACCTGGCAAACACTTGCACAACACCAAAAAGGCCATAGCAACTGGAAGGTAAGGTAAGTTTTCTTGGATAATACAAAACTTAAAATAATCTCTCCTTATTCTTCCTTTTCACAGGCTCCCATCAGCCCGAAGCCTGGGTTTTCAGGATTGCATGCATCTGATTGCACAAGTTCCACTGCTTGGGTATGAAATACTGTTTACAGCTTTTGATACGAATGCCATCAAACCCAAAATCAATCATACATATCTAGGTTAAACACTGAAAAAACAATGTTTCACCTGATCTGATTTAAAAAAAAACAAACAAAAAACCAAACTTCATGATGAAAACAGTAAAATTAGTGATTTTAAAAAACCCTGCCCCACTGAATTCCTTTTGTGCAAAAAAGCAAGAGTGAGAAACACAGTACAAAAGATACCGCTAATATAATAAAAACATCCCTGTTAGCATTTTTATTAATTATTTTCATAAACATATATTGTGCCTAGCAATTAAAATTCTGTGTGCCTGAGTTGCCATGGCAGCACAACTTCCACAGAACAATAAATTCTTCCAGCTCAGCCACGACCAGTGCTACAAAGCTGCGAGGAAGGCTGTATTTGGAAGGTTTGCGGGGCGACTAGTGGAGATAGGGCAGAAATCAAGAGGAAACAATAGCTTCCACTGTTTAGAAAATGTAGAAATCGATACTAAGCGAGACTTTTGCATTTCCAGGGTGGCTTCTGAGGAATGCAAAATCTAACTTCCCCCCCGCCCCCCAAATTGTCTTCTCGGTCCCCTAATAGCTGAAAACAATCCTGATAGACTATTTCAGCAGTGCTCACCTCGGGCAGCTTGGCCGAAGCTATAAATAGTGCCTGCTGCCATCTGCCATTCTATTCCTGTGCCGACAGCGCTGCTGGCGCTGGGCTCGCACCATGCTGCCAGGCCTGCGGCTGGGGAGCCGGCAGCCGCGCAAAATCAGAGTGCAAGATGGAGATAATGAGGTGAGGAACAAAAATGGTACCGCTGTAATTAACTGCAGGTTTGATATTCATTACTATAAAGAAATTGGATGAATGCTAAGAGAACCTTAAGAAGTATAATTAATAATACCGTGTACAGTCTGCAGGCACTTTTCTTACTGTAACATTCAGACACAGTTCCTCATGATGACACCATTCTTGCTTTCAGTTTCACAGAAATTAGTAATAGATAAAAATAAACCTCAAATATCAACTGCAGTAGCCAAAAATAATCCAGCTGGGGAGCAAAATCTAACTTTCTGAATGAATCAGCACCAAGAATTTGGAGTGAGTTAAGAGACCAGGGTCAGCCCTCTCGTCCCCAGACCCCCTGTTCTGTCCATCATCACCAGACCAGGGCACAGGCACTGGGGACAGACCCTGTTCGCACTGTTTCAAGATCGAAGAATGACAAGAAAGCATCTTTTCACTTCCAGTGTAACCCAGACAGCTTGGATTTTCAGAAGCAAACCATCATATTACTGCTACGCCTGTAGTTTAACATCTTTAATGCAATACCCACCACAAGGAACGATGTGACCCCTGTGAGCACACATGACCACCATGGCTGATAAACACCTGATTTCACCACAAAACAGATTGCAATGAAGTTAGTTGACTACAAAATTACTGTCTGGCACTGCCAAATAATTTTGCTAATTTGGGAAAAAGACACGGTATTTGATTTTTTTTTTCCCCTGATTAAATACTTTGGGGCTTGATTCTGCTTTCACCGTGGTCAGAAGTGGAACTGCTACTGATTTAGCAGTGCTACGGCTTCACTGTTCTAAAATAAAAGCTATCTCTACATACAGATTTTGACATCACTATTCAGAAGTTATATAAAAATCAGTAATGTTTCTCTTATATTTATAAATCTATGCTTGTAGAGTTGTTATCAATAGATAACACATTTTGCTTTTTTTTTTTAAACAGTGTAGTTTTGAGTACGTTTGTTACTTCCCACATATTTGGTTCCCCAATATTCTTAATGCTTTCAAAACAGACCTCTCATTTCCCTGCTCATTCATGCATACATCCTATATAGCACAGATCAAGGGAAGTGATAATTCTTCTGTACTCAGCACTTGTGATACTGCATCTTGACTACTGCGTGTCCTGTGTCAAGCCCGTCAGTACAAGCGATGTATCAAAGTGCAGAGAGAGAGCAGCAGAGGTCCACCAAGATGGCTTGAGGGCTGAAGCATATGACATGAGGAAAGGGCAGGGCTGCCTGGTTTAACCTGAGAAAGAGAAGGCTAGACTGCAATTAGCTTGCACTTTATCGAGAGGGAGATTACAGGGAAGATGAAGGCAGACGCTTAGATTTTTCTAGGATTCTCTATGTTCTATACTTATAAAATCTCAAAGTCATTTAAGTCAAGAACTTTTTTCCCACAATTAGGACATGGGTTGTTTGTATTGGCACACTGGTGTTTCCTTTAATACAAGAAATTTTATTTTTCTATCATTTTTATACAAAAAATGGTTTGACATAAACCATAACTGCCTAAAGCCTTTTCATTTAGAAAAAAATAACATAAAGTGATAACCTTGTTTTGTTTACTATATCGAGATCTTTGAAGAGTTGAGTAATTTTATAGCCTGTACATAAATGTCTCCAGCATCACTCAAACCTACTTTTTAAGTGTTCTGCCATAAAATTAAGCAAAATTGTTCCTAATATTTTCCTAAAAAATCATGCTAATTGCATCATTCTATGATAATGCATGATAAGCTCAATTTAGCCTGCAGTCTTCCAGCTTTTTGGAATCTCTCTAGTTCTAAAGAAAATACATATTTCCACTACCTATAAAACCTAACAGACACAGAATGATATTGGGAATTGGAGCTTCAGATCTGTCCACACTGGGACTTTAGTGCCAGGTAAGCTACAGTGAATTGCCAGCTCAGTCATGGTTACACTAACAGCACTGCCACTCATCTTCATGAAAGAGATGTAAGAATAATGAAAGCTTGCTTACTTCTAACTATTTTTCTTTCAGATGTGTTCTATACATGTACGCTTACACTGCGCATTGATGGAACACTAGGAAGGCAGTACACCAGCACAACAGGTTACCCAGAGTGGATTCAGAAACCCCGCTTGGAGGTCTGTAAGACTTCACTAGACCAAGCTGTAGCTGCCTTGATTTAGTGGTAGTGACAGTCCTGCTCTGAGAGAAAGGCTTGACTAGGTGAACTCTAGATATCCCTTCCCCATCTCTGGCTGTGCCTCCTGGATGGACCCTTCAGACATACGTTGTAGCTTGTCCTGTCTCTGCTTCTATTTAGGACCTCTGCTATAAGGATTAGAGCTCTCCAAGAAGACTTGGTGAAGGGAAGAAGAAATTGGTAAATGAAGATCCCACTCAGGAATCAGGCTCCTAACTTTGGTTGAAAGTCACCTGCTGTGGTGAGAATTTGTCCCAGCTCAGCTCTCTGGTTCAGAAGGATGGCACCTGGTGATCAATTCCCCCCTCCCCCCCCGACAGCAGCCAGGATCTTCCAAAGCTTTCGTATTTCCATTGCATGAGCGTACATGAAGCCTGCCTCCACGCAAAGGAGCTTAGTTTGCGAGTGGAGTGAGGTACCTAGCAAGTAGTAGTCACTTTAGTATCTACAGAACAAGTCAGTAGGAGGAGATGGCAAATATTCACATTTACTTTTTACCAGGTAATCTTTCTGACAAAGTAATCTCTAATGTACTTTAACCCACGTACTGTTAACCTGCACACTCTTGACACTTTAAATATCCACTTTTGCTTCACATGGGAATTTGCCTCAGCAGCACAGCCAGTGAAAGAGGCACATTCATTCCTTCTTCCTAGGCAGCTAGAAGAATTATAGATTCTCACAAGTGACTCTATCAATGACTTTGTTTCAATTATATGTTCAGACTGCCAAATTCAATAAAACGCATCCTTTGTAAAACTTTCATCTCATCCCTGAAAAGATAAATTTACCTGCCTGAATAAGCAAAAAAAGCACAGAAGAGATTTCTTCTAAGCACAGAGAAATACTAATCCATGGAAAACTTGAGGTATAATCAACATAGCTTAAAAAAATTCTTGTCATTACAGAATTACACAGCCAAATTCTCCTACAATTTTAGAGTTCTTTGATTAATATAGAATCACAGAGTTGTTGAGGTTGGAAGGGACCACTGGAGATTGTCTAGTCCAACCCCCTGCTCACAGCAGGGGCAGCTACAGCAGATTGCTCAGGACCACATTCAGCCAGTGTTTTAATATCTCCAGGGATGGAGATTCAGCAACCTCTGTGGGCAGCCTGTTCCAGTGTTTCACAACGCTCACAGTAAAAAGTTTGTTCTTACCATTAGACAGAATATCCTGTGTTTCAGTTTGCACCCATTGCCTTTGTCCTCACTGGATAACACTGCGTCTGCCTTCATCTTCTTTAACACCCCCTGCCACCAGGTATTTGTACACATGGATAAGATCCCCCCCCGAGACTTCTTTTCTCTTCTTCAGGCTAAATAATCCCAGCTCTCAACCCCTCCTTGGATGATAGATGCTCCAAGCCCTTAATCATCTTCATGGCCCTGTGCTGGACTCACTTCAACATGCCCATGTCTCTCTCGTCCTGGAAGCCCAGCACTGGATACTGTGCTGAGCAGAGGGAAAGGATCACCTCCCTTGACCTGCCGGCAACGCTCTGCCTTATGCACCAAGGAGGATGTATCTGCTTACAGTACCACTTGTAGACCTTCATGGCAACAGCTGGTTACCAATGCTTTCACAAAGGAATATCCATCTAGTGACCTATGGTAACCAGCATCACATTCCTTTTCTGTTTATTTGCTAATCATATTAAAACTATATACATGAGCAGATAATAAAGGGTCATTTTTTACTAACGTCACTGCCTGAATGGTATTTCTTCCAAAAAAGCAAAGTTGCTATGAACAGTTAAAACTATCAAGCTCACAAACCAATACTTTTTGAAACAGTATATTTCTTTATTAATGTATATATTTAGAGGAGACTAGCAAAATTTTTTCTATTTCTGCAGCAGAAAAGAAGTTTGCATCACAGAAAGGTTTCCAGGCCAGAAACTAGTGTTCTGATTGTAAAACATTAAGCCTGAAGCACTACAGGAGAGCAGCGCAACAAAAGGTTTTTATCATTACTCTTCATGCTTTAATTACCTTTATCAAATACCATCTGAGACTAGCTATTTTTAAACCCCTCCACTGATTCTGTAATTATACTAACTTAACAGATTTTATTCTTCCCTACTTATACAGCTCTATCCTAAATAAAACTTAATATATTTGTGTAGAAAAAACCATAGGATATTTACACACCAATCAATCTGAAAACAGCAACTTCCAGACACAACTCTAGGTTAAAGTTGTCAGTTAAACACAAGCAAACTCTATAAAAGGGAAGCAGAAGTGATAGACTGAAATGATTTAGCACTACAAAACACTTCATAAGCAGAGGCAAGTGGTCATTAAAAGATTTGCTTTTATGTGGTGGAAATACAATTTGTGATCATTTAAATACAATTTGACACAGTGTCGTTTATTATTACCTATGCATTATAATTTTTTATGCATCCATTGGGACAATGAAAACCAAAACGCCAGTTTCTTTTTTATTTATCATCACTTTCAGTCTCTTGGATTGCAGAGTTAATATCTGCCACTAAAAACTGTAATATTTGCCAAGAAGAAATGAGAGATTATTAAATACTTTTATTGGATCACAATTATTACTATTAAAAACTTTCACTTTTGCTTATCATCAATCTCTTAAGCAGGCTTCTTTACCTGAGCTAAATCTAAATTCTGAGCTAGATATTAGACAGACAAGCCTTTCTAGAGGTCCTAGATAAAAGGTGTCCAGTACTGAAACCATCCTCATCACTGAAATGTTGAATGAAATTTAGAAGAAAAAAGCTCCAAACCCCCCAAAAGCAGGACAGGTCGGCAAACTGTATGTATGGAAACTGAGAAAAGGCAGGAGAACAGCCCACTGGAAAGAAGGGAAAAGTTGCCCGCTGACAACTGTAAGGAGATGCAGCCCAGCAAAAACTGACACAGCGATTAAGCAATTACATGAAACACTTCAAAAATTAAAGCAGAGTAAACTAGGCGGGGGGGGGGGAGAGTAAACTGTCATGGGACCGTCATGGGACTGAAGCCTCAAATGACAAGGCTTCAGAGTCACGTTCAGGCTGGCTTTTTCTGGCCAAACAAATCTTAAATTTTTTTTAATGTGCAATGGCAAACCATACCAAAAGAGGCAGAGCACACCCATCTCACATGTACTGTTTACCTCAAAGCTGGGACCTTGAGACATGAGAAACATCTATTTAAATCCTTCTTAAACCAAGGACAAAATTTAATCCAATTCTTCCATATCCTCCCCAGCGAGCATTCAAAGGGAGCTCTCTATAAGCTCTTTCTCAAACATTCAAAGAAAGCAGACTATCATCGCAGAGAGGTCATGATTGACAAGCTCTTTCTCAAACATTCAAAGAAAGCAGACTATCATCGCAGAGAGGTCAAATGATTGACAAAGTAGGGAGCGCTCCTCCAACGGGGGGATGGGGGGTGGGGAGGAACGGACACGGAATCAATATATTACCATGAAAAACTATTTGTAACAAATCAAAGTCTCGGTAGAGAGTCTACTGACACAAGTTTAAGAGGTGAAGAATAGAAAGAAGAAGCAAGGATCCCAAAACATAAAAAATTCATGCTGTTTGATTTAAAAGGCTTCTCTCTTTTACACATTTTGAGCTGGATCAATAAATGCTTTTTAGGAATATTCTTAGTATTGTGTAACTTGCACATATGTGTTAACTCAAAATATAATGCAACTCTCCATTGTTCTTGAAAGCTAAAGGAGTGCTAAGTATAGCTCAAATCCTGACAATATTTTTTAAAATACCTAATTTGTTCATTCTGTGTTCTTCTGCTTTGATAATTATTTCTTTTCATCTCTCCCTGACTCACACACTGAGGCGACCAAAGGAGAATGAACAAATAGAGGTGGGAGGAGGGTTGAGAAGTGGCACAGACTTGAAAAGCTTTGAATACCTTCAATCATCTGGAAAATCACAAGTACCAACCTTTTAACTTCTGTAATTAAAGACTCATGACACATAGTGCCGAGCAGCTTTTAGTAGTTCACTACTAGGTACGATTACATTTTAAAGGCTTTTCCTCCTTTTTATGCCGCTTTTAGTTTCTAACACAATATTTAAACAACTGTACTTTGAATTTCATACTGGAAAACAGAACCTGACTTGCAGTTGTGAAGGATGAGAAATAACTGAAGGGGAGCCACTAGAGAGGAGCCTGAGCTCTGCCATTCTTCAGCCATGCTGGCTTGAGACATTACTACTTAGCTCCTGATGGAAAACTACATCTTGATTTTATGGGAGAAAGAAATGACAGAAAAAGCAATGCTGAAACTTTTAACCAGAACAGAGCAGAAGTCACATTTCACCCACAGTGAAGCGTGATCTATTAGCAGTGCTGCATCCTTCTTCCACACTGCCACTAGGGCTACCAATAGCTGGATTCTCCTTCCACAGAAGTATTTTGAAAATACTGCAGCATTTGTACAGAAATTATTCACCTTAAATATGCCTTTGAAGGTAGCATCAGAAAACATCAGACTTTCTACTTTTGTTTATGTTTTAGAAAATAAATCTTAACTTAAAAAAAATAAAATCTGAGTGCATGTAGCCTTTTAAAATATTGCTAGAATGATATAAACGAAGAACAGATACAATCTTAAAAATGGGGAAAAAGAATACGCATGATCGTGTCCACCATGTTACGATTTTAATTGATACTCATTTAAAATCTTACTTGCCACAGATTTGAAAGTTCTTGCTTTGAATATCGTGTTACTCTCAATTTTCTACCTAATTTTGGCAGCTATTGTCAGCAGGTATTTTAGAAATACAATACATATTCCTCAAAAGGGAGATTACATGTCACCGCTTGCTGTGCCATGTTCCATGCAAACCCACACCCACAAAGAATTGTATTAGATAATTGGTCACATTTCAAGAATAAGAACCTGATTTTGTAAGAACTAAAAATTGTTCAGCGCTCCCTACAATTAAAAGACAATGGCATGTACAATATGCTGTATTTCAACCCTAAATTTAGATAAATATAAATCAGCATCTCCAAATCCAACACAGAAAGTCTTAAAGAAACTATATGTATCAAACATACAAATAACATTTGATTTTTAAGAGAAAGAAGTGAAATAGAAATTGCAAAAAAAAAGCATTTTAAGTTGAAATGCATGAAAATAACATCATGTAGACAGAAAGCAAGGCTGTAAGATAAGGAGCTTGCAGGCCCCTTTTCTTCCAAGGTTCTTTCTCTTCAAGGAGAAAGAGCAGTAATTATATCACTGCTCAGGCCCAGGAGATGGGAATCAGGACAAAGAGAATGCATTTGAAAGTAATCCATGTCAGACCTGTTAATACCACAACATACATCTCTTTGACAATAACAGAGACCAACAGACACAAATAAAGTGCAGACAGTAGATAATTTGTTTATATTTCTACTCTGCTTTTTAGTTAAGAATGGATTTTGTGAAATGAAAGGGTTTACTGAAAGCTATATGCAAAGTTCTTTGCTATTTTGCAGTAATTATTTAAGAATTGTTGCAATTAAAGAGACAAAAATAGCAACTGATTATTTCTCCTGAACAAGACAGCATCCCTGTTGCTATGAGCAAGGTTCTCCATCACTAAATGTTTAATCCTGTTTATCCTATGCAGATGTGTTTAAGAAAA
Source organism: Aptenodytes forsteri (assembly GCF_000699145.1). Taxonomy (NCBI): domain Eukaryota; kingdom Metazoa; phylum Chordata; class Aves; order Sphenisciformes; family Spheniscidae; genus Aptenodytes; species Aptenodytes forsteri. Next base: position 1,706,994 of record NW_008795025.1, on the reverse strand, counting down.
ATCAAATAACTATTCATTTTTAACTCCAGAAATACAGATTTTTATCAAGGTCTTATAAATAAAAGTGTTCTTAAATGCTGAGACCTTGTGGATTCCCATTCCTCTGTTTTTTAATAATATAATCATATCCACAATTGGTTTGGCGTGTAGATGTAGCAAAATAACATGTTCAGAGTTAGTTTGTATCTACTGAAATGGGTATGTAAAGAAATTTATCTTTTTTTTTCCCCCCAATATTTTTCAGCAGTGAGAATGCGTCTAAGACCTGTAAATAAAAAAACATTTCTATCTAAAGATCTAATAGCAGAAATGGCAAATAGCCCTGTCCAAAGGATTGCGGACATGGAATTGGCACTATTAAATCCTACCAAGACAGACTTTTCCCACCGGCACTAGAAATGGGGCAGGCAAGTGGGTTGAATTAATTTTTCACAGTGGTGAAGAGAAGGAGAAAGGTATTTTTAGAAGACAATGGAATAGGAGCAAGGCAAGAGCCTCGGATGGTAAGGAAGTTGCACAAAGTAAATTCATTACATTTATTAGTACCTGTATAGTCTGGGAACCGTGATATATATAACCAATCAGCAAAGTCTAAGTATGCAATGTCTCGAACAAATGTAACTCAATGTATCTTTCACAGAAAATGTAACAAATGGTTGGTACTGAACATAAATATCTAAGTTTGAACAGCAACGCTAACGCCCATGTTGGGTACTGCAACTGAGCAGATTAATGCCTAACAAAATATGGGCCTATGTTTAGAAAACTGAAAAAACTATCTGAAATTTTTCAGAACAGAAAATACTACTCAACTCAATCAATTAATCTCTATTTAAAGATTTAATTTTTTTATATACTTCCATAAAGGTTCAATATATCCTTTCCCTTAAACAGTAACCAAAGGAACATCTTTTTATAATTTACTATATAATGTGATAACATCATTTGCCTGTTTCTATGCAACTACTAAAATTCAATTTTAAGGAGTACATTACTCAAAACCACTTGCTTGCCATGTGAAGTCTATTTCTTGTCTATCGAGCAGGCTCACTGAAATTTCCTCCTTTTGTTTGTGAATCTTCTATGTCAGTAATAAAAGAACTCTGACATTAGTAAATACTACCTAGATACCATCTTATTCACATTATTAACACACATACAACATCACGTATACAAAACTTAAGGGAAAAAATCCACCAGAATTTGCTGTATAAGCAACCCCTCATTCATACCTCCATCACACCATTCCTAGTTCAGTAGAAAGAACTAATTCCCACTTACTAAGCAATTAATTCAAAAGTTTCCATTCCTCATTGTTCCATATGAAAATTACATTGCAAAACACCACTCCCTCCAAGCATAATACATAACATAAATACACTTAAAACTGAACCCTGCCCCTTGGCAGGGCAGATGGGATGCTGAGGAGCGTGGCTGCAGGGTGAGAAGGAAGGTCGGAGGTAGGCAGGGACAAAGAAGGGAGCGCTGCTCTTCCCAAAGCCATCTGAAACAGCCTGGCAATGGGTTTTCTGCCTCATGGTACCTGGCTCCATGAGAGTAGCACAACTCTCACTAAAGCTCCGACTCATACATCCCCGTTTCAGTGTCAGTATTCTCAACACAGTCAGATTGAGTACAGCTCTAAATCATCATTACTCTTGGTTTTCACTTTTACGTTTTGATTTTAACACAAAATACAATTATTTTGCTAAGAAAAAATACTGGGTTTGCATGCATCCATCACAAAATATTGTCCTAGCTTCTTAGCATGATGGGAAATCAGAACTATAAAAAGATCCATATATTATAGAACAAGATCGGTAGGCAACTTAATGAACATACTAAGAAAAGTTTTTAACATAAATGGGAAATATGATGATAATAACTATTAAGATACATGCAACAGTTGTAACAGTTAAATTGTATATGTACATACATAATGTGTTGGACACTAAAGGAATCTGTACAGCATAAAAATTAAAAAGCAAACTATATTAGCATTTCACTTCTAAGAAGAAAATGACTGACTATAATTAAGACAAATTACTACACTACATACCCATTTAGCATACAGAACATTATACATTGTCACTGGATTTGGAACATTTTATGCTAAAACCTTTCTTAAAGCAGACAGATGTCATTTCCACTTAACTGATGCTAAATCTCTTTGCAATAAGTACATGCATTAAATATGACCAATGTTAACTAGAATGTTGTGGGTTTTTTTCAGACAGTGGCATTCAGAAGAAGTAACTTCCTCTAATTCGCTTTTGCCTACTAGCACCTACACTGTTGAAAATTACAGAGGCAGAGAAACGTTGCTGCCACACGGTACACCGGCAACGTAAACTGTTTATAACAAGAAATGAAGGCAACAGACATTTCAGAGTCTACTGACACTCTTACAGTGTAAATCGTAAACCAATTTCTGAGAAAAACTGAAGTTACTTTAAACAATTACTAACGTAAAGTCATAAAATTAAGAGAAATTGAAATAGAGAAATTTTATTGTCCCATCCTCCCTTAAGAAAATTAACTCTATACTAAAGTTTAATATTTCAGTATGAAAACTATTCAGCATACTTCAATAAAGGAACCTCCTTTGGTTTCACCAAGCACACAGCCTCTATTTCCCTTTGGCTTCTTAGCAGTAACCTGCTAGTATCCCGAGTGACACCTACTCTGCAAGCTTTTCTCTGTATTTTCTTGGCCAAACTAAACAATCATCTCAGATAAAGGACAGCCATCTCTAGCCATCATCATCCTCACCAAACCCACTCTCCCCGCAGCCACGGCCAGCGAAGCACCAGAGCAGAGCGCTCAGCACAGCTCGGCAGTCTCCATCATTTGCCGTTTTTGTAAAAATGGACAAATATGTGACAAGTGTGACATAGGAGGCAGGATCAACCAAACGATCTCACCGCCTTCTTCAGACCTATGGGCTATCAGATATTTCCCCTTAGTAGAACAACAAAAACAGGCTTTGGCAACACGAGGAACTATCGGACTATTCAGGCTGTGCCTGTGCCTTCTCTTCTGCCTTCAGTCCCATTCTTTTTTAAAAACTGTGAATGAAGTGAATAATATAATCTAAATTTCCATTCTGTATACTGTAAACCATTGCCTCTGCAGTTAAGAAAGTAATGTCCAGAAGGCAAGAAAATCCTCAAATACTGCTTCAGACAAAAGCAGTCTATTATACACTCCATTTTTAATGTATTTATTATCCATTTTCTTTATTTTCTCAAGTATTATGTTGTTGAATCAGCTGAGCAGGCTTTACAAAACTTTCTGTACCTACTGAAAACGTGTTCTGTTTCAGTAACTTCAGTATCGCTGACTAAACGTTAGCACTGATACCATTCATACAGCATCTCATCATTAAAAGTGTTCATGTATATTGTTTCTGGTTTTAAAAGCTTCATCACCATTCTGCGACCTTTTCTTCATCTTGTCATTTCTCCGGTATTTGTTGCAACAAATAACAAGGCCTGCTTTCAGTACCCAATTACAGGAACAATGTTATCCTGTAACTGCAAAAGACAGCTCTTCGTTAAACTTACTCTCACCAATACATCAACTATTAGCAATGCATTAAAATGTATTTTTAGCCTCATTTCTTATGGAAATGAATCTTCCCTGGGTTCCAGCTTTCCCTCAGTTTGTATCTCCTTTCAATATCCATAGCGAGGGGAAGCAGGAGAGCATTTTCACTGACACATAAAGCAAAGGCGCTTGACACTTTTGTTACCCACTTTAATATTTGTAGACAAACTGTTTATGACCAGTAGGTCAGAAATAGAAAACAAATCACTTCAAAACTAGCATTTTCACTAAATCACATTCTTCCTTGCCTCCGCAATCACTGCTGGGCAGTATAGATTTGTAAAGGCATTAATTTGTTGAATCCGTTAATAACTAGCTAGTTACTTAACAAAAACCATCTTCATGGTTCTTAAAGGCTAGCATGTTATATTTGGAGGGGGTTTTGGGTTTGGCTTTTTTTGAGGGCTTGAGTAGGAGAAGATTGGGAGGTTAATGTCCTTCAAAACATCTCTCTTCACCTGTTTAAATTTTGGCCAAAACATTCTTCTTCACCATGATGCACACATTTTGTTTGATATTTAGGTAATTCTGAACAAGTTGTCCTCATCGCAATTTCTTCTATGTTGTTCACTCTGAGAAAAAGGATGTTAACTTCTAACATTCAAATCAGTTACTCAGAGAACACCTCAATTTCTTCCACAAAAGGGACCACAATTTAACAATTTCACTTGCTCCTCTGTCCAAAGATTTGCACTTTTTCTTTACTTTTGGGGTTGTATTTTAATCATTATTAAAACAAATCCATTCTGCTCTTTCCTTGATAACATCAAGCATTTAGTTGTTCCTTTGGGGAGGGCAGGAGGGTTGAGACCTTTGCTTCTACACATACATAGAAGACAGTAAGAGGCATGTGATAACCAACTGTAATTGGCATCATCTGCAAAATGAAGAGCCTGAGGAACTTCACTCAGTACTTAGAGATGTTTATTCACAGTAATATCTTTTCTCAGCTGCCTATTTTGAATAAAGCATCATGTCTTACAGTACAAACAACAGTGCTTCAAAACAGTACATTTATTTACAGTTAGTAATTCATCCCCAACCGCATTGCCCATAAATACACTGTCAGTACAATTTATCACTCGTATAACCTTCGCATAAGTAATGCTACAACAATCCTATAAACTAGTGATTTAAGATTCCACACACAGTCACATCCACGTAAGTATTAGAATTATCCTGCTATTTTATTCAGGCTTTAGAAAGCCAAATATAGTGGAGAACCATTATTTCCTATGCATGGGGTTTTCTGAGCTAACAACCTAGATTCTTACTAGAATTTTAACGCTCTGTCCACATGCTTGGGTATTATTTGTATCTTCTTATCCACCTAGGAATACCATAAGCATGAATAACTAACTGTACCTGGAAAGCATGGGAAGTGTGACAAGGTTGGTATTAAAAAGTTGTTAATTTTTCACTGTACAATACATCTTATACAATGGTAACAGAATTAAACTCAGTACAGACAGCATATACAGTTTCCTCTGCAAAAGGATACAGCATCCACCAGATTTTAGAACACTGGCTTTAACAGAAGTTAATTGCCAAACACTTTTCTACTTCACACAAAAATTAGAGGTGCATTCTGAAGAGTGCTGACTCTCTGGGATAAAGTTTTCTAAAATAGTACACCACTCTTCTGATTCTTCAAATTATTTTATGGAGACAAACTTGCCATTAATGTCAGTATAAGATTTTTTCTTACTGTTCTTGTTGTAAGGTACATTTGGGTTTGATCTCTAGAAAATGCAGCCTCATCAGAAACAGAAGTTTTCTTCACACTTTAACCAGAAAAATTTCCAAACTCTGGAAACCGTCCTGTCTAGCTATCCTGAGAAGCGCACTGACAGCTTTCCTGAAAAAGCCTTCACTAAGCTCTCATTTCAGCTCCATACGGGCTAGGAAAATACTAATACCAATTCCAGCACAGCCCTGCTTCACCTAGTGCCCCGTGAAAGGAGGCACGTAACTCGGAGTTCACATACAAGTTTGAAAATGCGTAGCTGGTGGGGACGATTCTAAGAACTGCAGTTCTAAAACTTAGATTTTCTAAAACGCATCATTCATCTCAACAAAGTCACATCACTAGCCCATTAAAGACATTCGTTTATTCCTTAGACAATGGATGCTGCCCATCTTTCCAGTGCAATTTTATCTCACACCAAGAATTATAAGGGGGCAAACAAACAAGGTGTTGCCAAACAACTTTTTTAGCTGTTACTTTTCTAATCCTGTTTTACAGTTATTAATGCTCAACTCAAGATAGCACATACAAATGTAACAGTGCCAACGCCTAAGAAACCTCTTATTTCTAACATAATTATTTCGTTATGCAAACTGTCGAACTGGAAAAAACACAGTGAAGGAATGGGTGTTGTCTACTTCTTGGCATTAACAAGAAGTTACAAAAAATTCTCTACCGGATGATGGAAAGAGATAGAAAAAAAACAAATGCAGTTGGTTGCAACAGAGCAGAAATGTGATTTATTCCTACCCACCTGCTACCACCTAGCAGTATTTTAAAACAACCTCATATATATTAGATGAAGAACAGCGTAAGTCACCCATCCTTTCACCCGTCCTGGACACTGGACAAAAGTGTGACTGCTGAGCTTAAGAGAGCAGCCCACTTCAAAAATAAATTCCACTGAAACACAGCCCAGCAAGATCAAGCTCTCTGGTAAGCATGCAATGGATGCTACCCACTGTGAAAGCAATGGAAAACACAGATTGAAGCAAGTCATTGTTTCATTTGATTTCATTTTTCCACACACTGTCCAACCTCTCATCTAAGTCTTTTACCCAGTTAAAAATCTCCCTTTTGGAATACAAATCTGAATCTTTGAAATATGTTTTGATCAACAAAAACTTACTTGGTTTTCAACTGCTCTCTATTAAGTATTAATTGTTCAAGCCCTGGAGACTTCCAGTTCCCAATTCAAACTGAAAAAAGTAGTATAAAACGTACTATATGACACCAATATCATAACTCTAATCTGTATTCAGAAAGATTACTTAACTTTTCTGCTCCCTTCTGATCACAACCAAATTGTAAACAAGCGCCAGATATGAAAGGCAAGGTAATAGTATCCCAACATGTATGTGTGAGGTGCTTCCCGCATCAGTCAGGAGGAACCACCTAAACATGGCTTTGAAAAGAATTCAGACTGACCAGTTACTTTCAGTCCCTTCTTACAACAGCTCTTCCTCTTCTCCAGTCATGCTGCTTCCATTCACAATGCTCTCGGTACAACGCAGAGCACTGCTTGCTAGAAAAGCCTGAAAGCACTTGACTGCAACTACATGGAAAAAGGAGAATCAGAAAAAACAGAAGACTGACAAATAAATGGAACTAAAAATATATACATGAATGAAAAATAGGAGGAATGGAAACAACCCATTATGTTGATGGATCCATTAAATTTAACTTATAATAGTATTTCCGTCAGTGGTGTAACCATCAGTTCCAGGAAGACAACTCAACAATCAGAAACAAAGATGACCTAGGCTAAATATCCATAATACCTAACATGGCTAAAAAACAATCATCATGTAATAGAAGTTAGAAGAAAATGATCAAATTTCAAATCTCAGTAAGTTTACAGACTGTCTGTGGTGATTATTTACTTGTTTTAGTAACAAATCCACAGTTGTTGAGTTACTTGACTGGGATTTTGGGTTGCTCAGCAATCCTGAAAAATCAGGCCAGGTCTACTTGGTAGCCTCAAATGAGTATTTAGGAACTTAACTTTAAATCCCCAGGTTTCCAAGTGCCATTCTATCTCTTTCTGTTACAGCTCAAAAAAGATCACAATATGCAAAGCTCCAAAAGCCATGAGATATAATTTTTTGCCTCAAAAAGTCCTAGCTATTCTTGATTATTTATTGCCTCTCTAATAGCCATTTGAGAACGACCTTTAAATTTAAAGGTCTTACCCTGTGGGTATCTATCGTATAATGCTGAGGTCTGGAAGACGGAGCAGATGACAAAGAAACGCTGACTGATTTGTGGCTGGGTGGGAGCCTGAGAGTTTCCATTCAGAATGCCATGGCTCCCTCTAACAACTTCTCAAAGCAGGTATGATCTTTTAAACTTAAAGAAAGATCTCAAGTAGAGATCTGAATTCGTTTTGGACACAGCACGTTAGAAATAGAGAGGAGCAAGGTTACTGATCAGCCAGGAAAAGGAAACCTCAGAGAGACCAAGATAAACAAGGACGATCAAAAAGTGCAAAATTAGTTAGAACCCATCTGATCACCTCTTGGTCGTACCTTAATAACTTGGGGTTTTTGTTTTGTTTTAAACAGAATATGTTACAGGATAGAGAATTTATACCTGGTGTCAGGATTGAAATAATATTACTTGGAGTTTAGGTAATATAAACAGAACATAGAGACTGAGAATGCACCAGAACAGATCAAATTCAGACCTTCAGGTATTTTTTGAAATAAAAAAATAATTATGTGTAACCACGAGAAAAATTAGCTGTTTAAAACCATCAAAAAAAAAGGAATAGAAAAATGGTTCTTGCTTTTCTAAGTAATATTCCACTTCACAGGTCTAAGAAAATGACTTAACATTTAAAAAAAAAAAAAAAAGATAGAAATCAAAACTAGTAAAGGTAAGGATGGCTGTCTAAGCTTCTTTTCTCTTTTCTTTCATGTTCAGTCCTACTGAGAGAAATAAATTAACTAATCAGAAGTGTAAAAAACTATTGCTCCAGAAACCAATATTTGACAACAGCACAAGAAGAAACACCCTCAAAAATAAGGCATAAGGTTTCAGGCAAAACATTCTTAAAACACTTAAAACTTACACCTTTCCAAAAGTTCCCATGCTGACTGGAAGAAACAAATGCTTTGTGGTATCACGCACATTAAAAAATCATTATGTCATTGAATGCATCACTGTTGATGAAAGGCTTTGTTTGGTTATGTTTTGTTCGGTTATGTTTTCTTCTGTTTACTGCAAGGTTTCTGTAACATTCACTGGATTAGTTCCAAGTCCGATCTGGAGTTCGTCCCATGCACCCAGATGGTATCTCTGCATGTGACAGGGTGGGGAGGAAGGACATCCTCCTTCAACCTCAGCTGAGGAGCAAGCAGCTCAGATTTTACATAAGCCCTAACAACAACCTGACACAGAATACTTTGTTCAAACAAACAAAAAAATTGCAACAGAATTACAGTGCCTTCAGGCCAATTCTCTGATACAGGGAGAGCATTAAAGCCCATTTACAATCACATACATAGCACCAAAATATGTTCGGGCCATAATGCATGTAGTTTCTGCCCTGCTGGTATGAAATTTAGCGTATGTGCTCAAACACTCAAGCGTTCTCCAAGGGAATGTAACTCATAAGCATACGCAGCCTAAAAAAGTCATGACTTCAGGCATGAATTTTGTGAGTTCTGAATGAGTTTTAGATTTGAAATCTTTAAAACCAGCACTGCGGAATGTCAAGTTGAAAAGACCTCTGAATGGATTCATGCCTTTTCCTAGACATAATTTTATCTCCTGTGTTTATCTAACTAATATTGAAATGAGTGTGAATTGAAAGTTGCCCATTTTACAGCCTGTAACTATACATTTGGTCAAGATCCAGGTCTTCACAAACAAGAGACCAAAATAAAAACAAAAAGGAAAAATAAAAAAATCTTTTCTATCACTGCTGAAAGTGAGCTTACAATCAAGCTGGTTATCAAAACTACTAATCTATTACGAGAAGTAAAAAACCGGGTCTAAATTTATAGTTAGAGTTACATTCTTCTAAGTGTTAACACTAAAATTATTATAAATGTCTTTTTACTAGGGTTCAGAGCCAAGATTTTGCTACCAATCTTCAGAACCACTTCTAAGAGGTTGTAACGGTTACCAAGACAGGATACAAATCCATTGGCACAAAATATTAAATTCATGTTCTAAATCTGTGAATTCATGGAACTCCAAGAACAATGAAATCTAAATATAACACAAAGTATGCTAATATTGCCCTAATTTTCAAAGAAAACAATTAATAAGAAAGCAGGTCAACTCAAACACAGCTAGAGATGCTGTTGCAAAGAACAAGAAAGAACTGAGGAGACTGAACTGAGATAAATCATTTTGTCCAGTTATAACAGCACAAAACATAACCTGAACTTGATTTATATGCGTGAGATTATTTTGTTGTGGACAATAAAGACAGCATGAATAATAAACTGAAGTGTGACCAACAATCTTGTGTTATGCGGAAAGTTCTCACAGGATGAAAAAAGGCTTCTTGTAGCAGTAGTCAAGGAACCATGTTAAATATCTAACAAAAGTTCTACACAACAGTAAACAGTTAAATAATATTTTTTTAAAGGTTACAGTTTCACATAAATAGAAAAATATGTTTTTCACTTAAAAAAAAAAAACAAACACCAAACTAAAACCAAACACACACAGGATTTCAGATTTCAACTCTGATTTTTAATGTTCAAATATTCCACCAGGCAAAACGGACAGTAACAGATGACAGCAACAAAAAAATAAGATTTAATCTTGATTCAATCTTAATCTTTAATCTAGTCATAGAATATCTTAATGCCTTTTATGTTCATATGGTCATATTTCACTTCAAGGAAGGCTAATATGCTGTTAAATTAAGAAAATAAGAGCAATGCAATGCAATTAGGGGGAAGGGGAGGGCTCGACAAAGAAACTGTAACAAAATTTAGCCAAACTCTTTGGAGTTCAGATACAGAAGTTCTACAATAATATCCTAGAATTATACTTTTTAAACTGTCATGTGTTTACCGTAACAATCTATATTTAAAGTTTTTTAATAATGTGAAATAATGTAGCATAATATTCTTACAACTAGCATTTTTTCATACACGGAAAAATAATACTGTTTTTAAATCCTGCCAGTTGATTTGCTTATTCAGAAAATAGACTGAAAACATGAAGTGCGATGTAGCAAACTGGAGCTAAGCATTCTCTCCCTTTTCTCTTTCATGGTCTATGCTTTTTAGTAGTACTTCTTAACAGAGATGAGAAAAGTGATTTTTAGAACTTATGTTAACATATAGTCTTCAGTTCAGCACACACACACAGATGCACACTTGTTTCATGTGAGACTTCTGTCCTCATTAGTAATGCTTCTGATGCATTCCCTTCTACTGTAATGGAGATACTCATGAGTCATGTTGTGTACTTGCCGAAAAATCAGAAGTTTAGGGCTTTCCATATCACTGCTAGACTGAATATAGAAAACTGAGCCAAACTTCCTTAAAATTCCAAGGTTCCCCTGAAGGCAATAGGAATTCTGCTTGCAGCAGGGATGGAGGATTGGACCAAAATATATGTAATTAATAATACAAATGAGCTACCACATTTAAAAGCTGCAAAAATGCTTTTTGATGAAAGCATTGCAGAGATATGCTGACTTCTAGACTGAAATCTGTCTGCATGTATGAATGCAAACATTATTAGCAGGCATGTTTGCAATGCATGTTATCTTCATTTTTCATTATTTTAAATTACCAGTAACAAGAATAATGCTTCCAAGAATAGGGAAAAAAAAAACAAACCTCATGGCATAAACTAAATATCCACCTGAAATTTCAAAATTTTCTGCACAAGCACATTGTTTTTCAAACAATAATTACTTCATAAGGAAGAAAAAAATACCCATGGTCTTGCTGGTTTCTGCAAGTTCACTTAAATTCATCTACAAGAAAATAAACAAGACATACTCAGTCATGAAAATAATTTCAACACTGACATCCTAAGCTACAATTTCGCCTGACATTTTCCCATCTTTTCCACATCCTGAATCCATGAACAAGAGGAAGAGGACTCAAGCTAGCCTGAAGATGCAGTAGTGGATGGAACTGCAACACAGGTAAACAAATTTGAGCATAGAGAATCCACTTCATGATTTAGCCACTTAAAGACAAGGCACAAGCACCTAGCAAAGAAAGGACCAGAATGCAGCTTAAAAATCACATTTTATTCACAGAACTTAACTATTGATACTGGTTTTAAAAGAAAATGAGAAAATGTTATTAGGGACAAACCAGCGTTAACTGATCTAATTGGAAAATGAAAGGGGTAGGATGGAATAGCTTTCCTCTATAAAAAAAAAATGATGAGAATATATGTAATTGTGGAGATACGCTGACAGGCAGAGCAAACTACACGCTGTTTCCAACTCTATAAATATATCAGCCCCAGTTATATGGAGATCTAGTTTGAATTCTGGTTTTACTTCTCAATGGATAACACATTATTTCAGAAAACAGATAATATGCTGCTGATTAGGAGTGGAACAACACAGCAATACTCGATCCTCATCATGGCTCATTTAGACACTCACCTTCACTATGGGACTTTGTTGTTAGCTTCACTGTTAACTTTGGTGACTGCAGAAACACTTGAGAAAATACCAGTTAGTTGTTGGGAACTGCTAACTATATGTCATCAGCCACAATATGCTGTCAAGGAAATTTTCTCAAGGATTTAGTCCCTCCTTGAATACAATATTGCAGCCTTTGCACTGTGACTGGTTTTAAAAGAAAATGAGAAAATGTTATTAGGGACAAACCAGCGTTAACTGATCTAATTGGAAAATGAAAGGGGTAGGATGGAATAGCTTTCCTCTATAAAAAAAAAATGATGAGAATATATGTAATTGTGGAGATACGCTGACAGGCAGAGCAAACTACACGCTGTTTCCAACTCTATAAATATATCAGCCCCAGTTATATGGAGATCTAGTTTGAATTCTGGTTTTACTTCTCAATGGATAACACATTATTTCAGAAAACAGATAATATGCTGCTGATTAGGAGTGGAACAACACAGCAATACTCGATCCTCATCATGGCTCATTTAGACACTCACCTTCACTATGGGACTTTGTTGTTAGCTTCACTGTTAACTGTGGTGACTGCAGAAACACTTGAGAAAATACCAGTTAGTTGTTGGGAACTGCTAACTATATGTCATCAGCCACAATATGCTGTCAAGGAAATTTTCTCAAGGATTTAGTCCCTCCTTGAATACAATATTGCAGCCTTTGCACTGTTAGTGACCTCCGTATCATTTTTCCTGTCAGTATGATACTGACCATTTTCTAATGGCATGATAAAGTAGAGGACTTGTTGGACCTCTGCTGAACCAGCTGCAGCTTGGGAGGGGTATCTGACAGCCATGTGTAGCATAGGCATCCCTACTTTTGCAGCATCACTTTTTATTTTAAAAAATTATTATATTTAGATAGGGTTAAGAAGCCCTTTTTGCTGTGGACTGCCTACAATAATAGCTTGACTCCTAACTACTATAATTATTGGAAAAAAAATTAAAGTTTATCCCCTAATACTTGATATCAGAACTAGCGATATAGTCCCCTTCACAACTGCTTTGTTGATGCTCTTCCAAAAGGTATTTTGCTTCAGTAGCGAGAAAAGATGGGGACAGTTGATCATACAGACACTTCTACTCTCACAGCCACCTTCCACACACACACACAGATGCACAGCCACAGATGTTCATTTTTCACTCACAATTTTATTCAGAAAAAACAGCTGAAGTAAATTGTGCATTCTTTTCCTGACAGACCAAATATGAAAAGAAATATCCGGATTTAGTATATGAAAAGTAATAAAGATGTAACAACACAATAGAGCAGGAAGGTAAGAGCAGACGCTTTAGGTCAGCCCTTAGTTGCTCTAGCATCAATACTGTCTGCAACAGCAACTAGTAACAGACGCCTAAGAACAAGTATAAGAACAGGACAAACATACTGTGACAATTCCCCCATCACAGCCTCACAGCCTCTGGTAATCTGTGGACTGCCAAACCAGAAGCATGATCACAGCATTTAATACACTACTGCTCCTTGAATTTCTCTGAATTTTTACCCCATGTCAGCCTTTGTCATCCAGAGTGTCTTTTGTCAATGTATTCCACAATTCACTACATACAGTTTGTTTTCATACTGCTACCTTAATTTTTTTATGCTGGAAGAGAAACAATGAGTAATTATATCCAGTTCTCCCCCATGACATTCACGACCTTACAGACCTCTCATACTCCCGTGCACCTTAATCCTTTCTTTTCTAGGTTGGAAAATCCTAAAGACTGTCGTTCTCCCTTAGAGGAGTTCCTTTGTCACTCCTCAGAAGTCCTTCCAGCTGTGCTACCATGGACCAGTTACACTCAGTATTCAAGATCCAGGCACACCATAGTGATGGTAGCGATTATTTCCAATAGTTTTCTTTATTATTTTTATAATTACTAATATCTCAATACTTTTTGGTAAGCCATGGCTCATTAAACTACCATTTCCATAAGGCAACTTACAGTAACCCAAAATCCTCTTCCTGACGGGAAACGGATACAATTCATTTTGTTATTGTATGAAAACTAAGAGCTGCTTTTCTTCAGAATCAGTATTTAATCTCTTGAATTTCATCTGCCACTTGAAATCCAAATCTTTCCCAAAATAAATTATCAACAGGTATTCTTCACATACATCACATTTCAAATTTCTTTTTACCAATGTAAAAAATTTTTGTCTTGCTCTAAATTTATTTTTAAACAAAATCAATACCATTATTACAAGAGCACTTTGCTATGATTTTTATTTTTAAAATGCAGGCATTACTAACACAGTGAAAGTCATAAAATAAGATAATCATCGAAGCACATCTGTATCAATGACCAACCATCACAGACATACCTTTCCCCCAAAAAGCTTCTCAAGCCAGGATAAACCAGAAGAAAGGAGCTGCACAGGGATAACATGGACAAAACTTCCAGCTGCATTTAAGCAATAACCCTCATATGCGGCCATCAGAATCAAAGGAAATGCAATAGAGAGATAAAGTATCTCCATAAATCCCATTCAAAATGCTGATTCACCACCAAAACAGAGTTTCTTTAGTTAGCAACGTTTACAAATAAAATCAGTGGCAAATAATATTTCAGCCCAACAGAAGAGGTTGGAGAACTTGTCATCTGTCGATGAAGCTTGTTGCCAAGACACCTGAAATCTAGTAAACAAGGTACAGCAACAGCTTCTTTTAGATACAATGAAATGCAGCCTAAATAGATGTAAGACTAGATGTAGTTCCCTTCAAGGACACGATCTTTCTAATACTCTTACAAAGGTTTTTACATGAGTCAAGTGAAGAACATATCTACAAAACAGCAAAACTGAATTTAAAATTCAAATTTCAAACTGAACTTTAAAAAACCCAAAAGCCAGAGATCAAGTAAAGCACAGCCAGCAAAGGAAAATAATTAATTGGTTGTGAGTTCCCAAAATAAGAGATCACAGAAAATATGGTCTCAAAAGGCCCGAGTTGAAAAATCAAAAATCTTTAAAATAATTTAATTATGATAGCATGCAGTTATGCTTATATTAATTAGATATCTTGCTTTTCTATATGTCATCTTTATAAGCCAACATGAGATATTGCCTGAACAATATTGAGTAGCCAGTATTACAGAGAAAGTAGTTTTGGATAAAGGTGTTTCATTTATAGCCTGTTTGCTGTTTTGGCTTCAGTAATTTTAGTACACGCTTAGGACTTATCCAACTCAAGCCACAACGTGGTCCCCAAAACCCTTGAAATGAAGAAAAAGCTGCCACTGAAACTTTGCCATTATATGACTCTTTACAACCCTTATGTACGTATAGTTGCATTAAAACCTATTATAAAAATTGTACATGTAAAAATCTACATGATTATAATAAAATTCTCTCATGAAGATCCTGTTCACCTATTGAGGGCATAAAGGAAAAACAGACTAATCTGTTCTTGACCTAATAACAATTCATTACTCGTAGTACGCAAATCTTTCTTTTTTTAATTACAACAAATTTCCTTACCATTAAACACCCTAATAAACAGAGGTCTGCAAAAACCTTGCTGAGGCGGTTTAAGGCATTATTGCCTTCAGCTGTCTATGCCACACCTTCTGTGGAGGATTAACTGCATGTAGTAAAAGTATAAGCAGAGGACACGCACATGCTTCAGCCATGCCAGCGTTCTCTGCCATACAGCCCTACTCGCTGCCGAAAATGGGTTTGTGCTAAGCTACCAGACTGACCTGAAACAGCCAAGGGAAGAGGAGGTGAGCTGAGGTGCAGGTATGTTTCATTCTGCTGCGGGAACCATAACAATTCAAACCACCGCGGGTTTAGTCAGTGAACATGAGTCAGAGGTTTAAATGGCACGTCGTACTGAGAGAGACCTACATGAATCTCAGCAGGAAACGGGGGTATACATATTCCAAAGTGACACAAGTGTTTTGTATTTGACAATCCTCATTTAAGTACAGATGTGAACACGGAGATAGAGTAACACAGTGGCATTAAGATGAACTACCGAAATAAGTAAACAAAGGTCACCACTCTCTGTGTTTGGCCCCCCAATGCCACAACCTCCCTGAGCTCATCTGATGTAATAATTTCAGGCAACAGATGAGGAGCAGTCCAGCTGAGGAACGGTCAGCTCTTCTGCCTCAATACACAGATCCTGTATTTGTTTCCCCACAATAAAACAGCTAATGAGAACCTGTACGCTGTAATCACTTAATAAACACCAAAAACCTGTGGGTTTGGCAGATGTCTTTCCTAGGTCAGAACAAATTTGCCTGATCATGGAAAATATCATTTGTCTATTTACAATTATAAATTTACATGTCACAGAAGAACAACTTTTAAATAATACATGAACAAGCATAAATAACACTGGAGAGATCATAAAAGGACTAGAAACCTTGACCAGGTACAGATATTTCACGACTTTCCTGCCTAAAGTGTATGAAATTAAAAGTAGTACATGTTCCACAAGTAACGTACTTTATTCCCTCGTGGGGACACTCTATTATACTTTCCCAATCCACTATCCTATTCTTTATTTAAATATCTCATAAAATGGACTTCTTCCATGATGGAAAGCATTTGTGCTTATTCAAGTAACTTATAGAAGGTAAAAAATAACAAGCACTATCTATTTCAGTTAAAGAAAACAAACAAGAAGCAATGCTATCAAGATGCAGAAATGCCCTCACATGATTAACACCGACATCTCTGAGCTTCCCCTTCTCAAAACCTTCGTGTTTTGTCACTTTTTCTAATAATGCCGGTTGTAAAATTTATATTGCAAGCTTTGAGGCAAGGATGAACATCGCATACGAAAAGTAAAACTCACTTTAAAAAGTTTCATCTTGATCCGAATCACCTTCTCTTTGTTCAAACCGAGTCACACAGTGATTAAACGAAAAGCCTTCAGCATTGCTGTCACATTCTTCTCAAGAGGGTTAAGTTTGGCAGTAGTCAGCATAAGACTCTGATAAAATCCAGAAGATCTCCAGGCATTTTTACTGCCTGAAATTGCTTTCCCTAGCCTCCTGTCAGTGCAGCTGAAAGCACTAAGGTTTCCTTATATTCATCCTACCTTTCACAGTACTTGGACAAAGGAAAAGTCCACAGAAATTATGGATGTAAAAGTGAGGGGATTTTAGTATTTTCTCGAGGCTGTGCTGGGGCACAGAGCCATTAACAGCTTCTTCTCCACTCACATACTGTTCCCTTACACTTACAAGCTCACGGAGCTCAGATCATATTTTCTGGAAGGATTTTCCTAGTATCAGATGGAGAAAGGAGTCATTTTATTTACGATTGACTAGAAAAATCTGTGAGTAGGAAGCTACCCTTAAATATCCTTCTATATTGCTTTCACCCCACTAATCTACAATAATGACAGTCTTCTGTTAACAATTAAAAACGCTCAATGACTGCAGAGATCTAAGTATAAATTTAGTATATACTAAAAAACCCCTAAACATGTCTACGTTAAATAGGAAAAAACCCACAGATTTTACTTGAACTTCATATTTGGTTTAGCAAAAATCATGTAATCTTTGGAAAATGCTATCTTTAAGCAATGTTCCAGGCAATACTGCAAGTGACAGGAAAACACTACCTCAGTGATTGCTTCCATTTCTGGAAAGGCCTAAAAATTAATCAGCATCTAGTTAACAAAGTAATGTTTGGTTTTGCCATTCAAATTACATACATAAAATATTTTAATCAAAAAAACCCAACAAAATAAATCTAATTCAGTTCTTTTATGGATGGAGTGGTGCATCATTCTATTAAACAGCCTGAAGAGAGACAGGGGGTGGGGGGGTGAAGTCAAAGGCTTAAACTTATCTTTTTGGTGACAGTGACAATAAAATTGAAGGATCTGAAAATTAGCTGATCCTGGAGGATGGCTGGGAAGGCCACTGCCACCTTCATCGACATTCTTCCCCCATGGCAATGTCGGCCTTGTGAACCTCTGGCACTGCTCCTTGGCAAAGTCAGCTCCAGGACCACCTTGTTGCTAGGCACGCTGCAAGTGAGTTTGAGATCTGTTGAAGGGATATTCTCACCACGAGGAGTGGCTTGGATTTAGAGATACAGATCTTCAGCATTCAAACACTGACATTAACAAACAAACAAAACAAAACCAAAAAAAGCAATATATTTATTTGCTTGGCTACAACTGTAATATGGAAAGATAAAATAGTTTCATGTTGAGAACCAACTGTGAGATAGTGTAAGATCTGATGCATTTCCCATCAACTTGATATCCTGTTGCAACAACTATCTTTTTTTATAGTTAAACTTAATTTTTCATACGCAAGTTAAAATAGCTAATGAAATAACTAATCATTACATTGATATACCTTTCTCAATAGCCAATTTCTAATGTTGGCTAATAAGTTATTTTACCCAAAAAAGGGCATCTTATGTTTTGCTGAGTGTGAAAACTAAGTGTGCTTATGGATATTCAGTTGTCAAACACTAATGAATTAAAAATAATTGTAAAAACAATATAAATGCTATTTTTAAAAGGTTTTCATAAACTGTATCTATGAAAGGTGGCTCAATAAAGCAAAACACTCCAAACTTTTCAGCAGAGGAAGCATGAAGATTCTGCACAAAAATAAACCTAGCGTGATACCTCATGTTTTACCAAGTACAATTACAAAATGGATTCTTAAGCAGAAATGGGAAAAAAAAAAAATCTTACTATAAGACAATAAGTAAACTTTTAAAAGACAGCATTGTGCTTTTCATTACTACAGTTTTCTTTCCCTTTAAAGAATAGTATTTTAAGGAGAAATTCACTTAGCCATTCCAGAAAATAAGGAAGCACGTAGAATTTGGTGAAGAAAAAAATTACTTTTCTGGTAGCATTTTTGCTGCCATTACACAAATTTTTTTGACTTCTCCTTAGGCTGAAGACATGAGATTCCAAAAATGGTGACACAATTGACCTTGACATAGCCTCTGTTACACTACAAGCTAAGTATTCAAGAGAAATGTAACGGCACAACATAACCTACCTGCACAAAGGAGGGGTTTTTTAATATATATGTGTGTGTGTATATTTCTTTTGCTTACCTATTAGGCGTATCTCTTCACTTTAACCTTTTTATGTGAAATATTTTACATATGTTTTCTTCTCATGGCTACTTCTTTTTGCTTTTTTTTTTTTTTTTTTAAAGGAACCTAAAGTTTTAGCAACTCCTTCCATGTATCTGTATATGCAGAGACTTTATTATTACCTGTATTATCAACAATGATTTTATCATGTCAATTTCTTTGCTCAGTGTCTGGTCACCTATTTACTAGGTATTTCATAAATCAAAGATCTTTAGGCACATGAAAGTGGGATATGTACTCTAGATGCCAGCTTTAAAAGTCTCATTCTTTAATCAGATTTTCATACAAGAACATGAGACTTTATATAATGACAGAATGAAAAAGAAAAGTGACAGATTGGGTGACTGGAATTTCTACTGGACTTTTTTTATCCATTAAAACATCCGGCCATATAAATTTGGAAGAGAATTTAGCACCAGCTGGAATCCTCAGACAGCATTAGTAAAACAATAACAAACCTCCCTCAAATAAAATTTTAAATCATGAGTTTCTAAAATACTTTCAAAAAATGAAACACACTTACTAAATTTAAAAATTTATATGCCTGACCACCAGGTCAAATCCTGTCATCTTGCAAACAGCAAGAAGAAACACAGTATTTAACTCTGCTGAGGATGTTTAATTTGACAGATTCCAGGAGACTCAGATTTACAGAGAACAGGTTGAAGCACGACTTTACAGCAACTGAAATTCAGGGTCCAAATAAGCAAATTAGCATTCTTGCACCAACAATGTTAAGCCAATGTTTAAGAAACAACCCCCTCAAAAAAGGGCGAAGAACCTAGGAACCTACGATTTGTTTGCAGGGTACTGGATTTCTAGTACATTCTCTCCCTCCAAGGACAGCCTGAGGAAAATGGAAATCTTCAGTCCCGCCTGACAACTCCACAAGCTCAACACGATAGTAGAGAGAAAAGTATTGCTAACTCTGCCCTTTAGAGCAAGAAGCCGGTGGGCTGGTGAGTAAACTTTGTGCTGCAGCCTCTGAAGTGAAGCTCCCTTTCTTGACCTACCGTTTGCAGGCAATAAAGCTTCAAGCTGCTGTACATCAGCTCCGTTTGCTGAGGTTATACAAGCAGGGTTCAACTAAGGCACTACCGATACAATTGAGTTAGCTTGTGTATTTCTACGTATTTGTAGTTACAGTACCATGCTAACAATGCATCTACTGCCTCCAGGCTGTATTGCTTGATTTTAATAAAAGGTTAGTTCAACTTCAAGCATTTTCTAGAACTTTCCTTGCATTTCAGGAGGTCCCATAGAAACTTGTTACCAGGAATGCCAACAAAAACCAGAAGCGGTAAGCGGCCAGCTCTGGAGCACAGATATAAAACTACTTTATTGGTATGAAACCAGCCCCGTGAGTTGTGAGAAATGACATATGTCATTGTTCCTTGTCTAAGTCTTGCACACTGAGGACCTACTAAGCAGGAAACAATGACAAAATAACGACAAAACAAAAGGAATCCAAGTCGTGTTTGTAAGAAGAGACAGGATTACACAACCTTATAGAGCAGCAGTCAGTCAACAAGAGCCTTCTGAAATAAACAGCAACTTTTCAAAAGAAGGCAGCAGACACATTCCTGTAGACACGGAGCATTACAAGATACATGCAAAGAATACTACTCATTTTTCCATAGTATCTATCAGGGCTAATTGTCAACAACAGCTCAGCTTAGCTAGAGGAATGTTTCAAGTCATATTTCAATCTGCTTTAAGGATTGTGCGATCCCAGAAACAGGTATATAAGCATTTAAGATGGCAAGTAAGCAGCTTTGAGGTTTGGATTTTAAATCGTTCACTCTTGAGACCTAACCCAAAAGAACTTGCACAGAGCGTGACATCAGGGAACTAAAGCCAAGGCTGGTTTTGATATACATAATACTACTTTATTCCATTGTTTCAACTTTCTTACAGGTTTAAAAAATGTACAGGGGTTCAGAACCACCTCAACAGAACAAAGAATACATAATTAAGGGATATCTAGAGTCAAACCACAAGTGTGCAAGCGTGGTTAGCTTCCATTACAAAAAGTAATAGGCACAATCTTTACATATGCATTTTGGTGAAAGGAGTAATAGTGCAGTGTTAAAAGGCACCAATAATCAATAATTGGGCCTTTTTTAAAAGCCAATAACCATCTAAGAAAATTACATTTGGTTCAAAATAATAATTTAAATATTTTATTGATTGGCTGAACCCCTGGCACTTTATTACACAAACCTACTGTGCGCCCTTGCAAAATAAAAAAATTTTCATCAGATGACCTGAAAACCAGTTCAGTACAAAAGGAAATACTGAAGCTCTCTGACTGCATTTAATACTAAACTGTCTTGTTCTCCTCCTCCAAGAACATCTGTCTAACAAACAGCTATTCAACAACTGCACAGAAGTATTTCTCTTAAAGCAAGTGTAATTTTTTTAATCCTGTAGCATTGACCTATTCCATGTGCTACAAAAACATTAGGCACAGACCACAATTTACGTTTTCTCTAAAAAAATACAGTATGTGCAAGCTAGGTTCACACAGCGGATTGACAGCTACAACAGTAAGCTATTTAGACTTCCCAAAGAAAAGGGTTAGTTGATTTTAATCTTCTAAGCAGTGATGCACACTGCTGTGTGCAATTATCATATTTGCATTAGGATTATCTGTGTAGCCAATAAAGGAAAAGCTTTAGTAAACCCTAAAGGACACTACATCGATACTGTGTGCTAATTTAACAGGATCAAGAGAATGAAAGATTGAAGAAGTCATTGTACATGGGCAGCTGCAGTTACTCAGCCAGCCAGGAAGGGCTATTGCTTTCTGCAGGAAGAATGGTTTGAAACTGTTTACCTCATAGGTGCCCTCAAACTAAACCACTTGGACGCGATGGAATCTGGGGATGCACAGTATGGAAAAAAAAGGGAAATGAGAGGGAGAGCTTCTGTGAAAGTTGTACCAAAATGTGCCATTTTATCCAAAAGCGTCATGCCCAGTGTAGGTTTTATGCATTGAGGATTGTTTGTACAACTGAAAATTGTACAAGATGTGAGCAGAGATAGAACTGATTATTAATCTGCAATATCTACTATAGTCCTCAGGTATATGCTTTACGGATAGCCACTTACTGTGTTGTTGATTGTTTCCTCTTAAATGTATTTAAATTCAGAAGGCTACAGTATATTCTGACACAAAGATTGTAAGACAACTTTTCTACAAGGGGGAAAATATAAGGTAGTAACTAATTTATTTTATGAGGAACGTCCTCTGATGTGGTAGTTATTTCATGCCCTTTGGAAGATTTTTAGTTCTGACTTTCTTCATTGTCTCTGTCAAATTGCTCTCCTCACCATTTCACAAGAGCTGTATTCAAGCTCAATGACCCCACTTACAGCAGCCTTTTCCTTTTCCACAATCACTTTTAAACTCACTCTAACATCATAGCAAGCTATTCAAGTAAACATTTCTCTTCTGGCAAGTTTCCAGATACAGCAAATACTATCAAAACTCCGCGCTTGATTACATGTGCCAGTTTTCTTTAAATGGAGCAGGAATTAGCCCGTTTTCTTGGTTTAGGGTCCCGTACATCCCTGTCTTTTAAACACATACAAGATGAACATATTGTCTCTGACAGTCTCCGCAGTCCCAGCCTGAAAACGCTGTTGGAGAGGCTATATATCACACAGTTGCAGAAACTATTGCTTATAGCAAGCCACGTCGTTAAGAAGGAAAGTGCTGGGTTTTCCAACACCCTAGAGCTCTCCAGCAGAAAGTATATAATATAGGGGAGCCACAGCATGTAGAACACGCTGGTTATCCGAAACAAAACCATGGCATAGCGGCGATCAGGGCTGTGCCCAGTCTCCCCAGCAGCATCCACTTCGTGGCTAGGAAATCGAGCTCTCCGATCATTTATCTCTTTGGTGTGCTGCCGGCAAATTTTAAAGATGTGGAAATACGTGAAACATATGACAAAGGCAGCAGGAGCGTATAGTAAGCACACAATAAAGCCAGTAAAATAGGCATTAGTTAGCCAGGAGGTAGCACACCATTCAAAAATATCTCCATGGTAACCAGGTTTTCCCCAACCAAAAAAGGAAGGCAAGAAGATCAGACAGGAGTATATCCAGATCAAAATTATGCAGATTCTCAAGCGACAAGGTGTGACCAGTTGATTATAGGAGAGAGGCTTTGTTATAGCGAGATAGCGATCCACACTGATGCAAGCAAGACATGCCATAGATACGCTTTTGAGCACAGAGATGATATATCCAAAAACTTGACAAGTCAAGGACTCGTGGACACCTGTCGAGTAGTGGAGCAGTGACAAAGTAGGAACCAAGCAGCTAACTCCAACAAAAAGATCAGCATAGGCCATAGTCTGAATAAAATAGCTGGTGGTATAATGATGCAGAAGTGGAGCACAGTGAAAAACAAATATCACAGTTAAGTTACCCGCAATAATTAAAAATGTTAGCAAGACAATAACAACCGTCTCAAGGATACAGATGTCAACTGCATTGTAGTGACCAAATCCAAGAGGGCAGGAGAGATGCTCAGATATGTTCATAACACTACTGCTCATATTCAGAGTCCTCCATTCAATCCATCGGGACTGGTTCATGTTTTGTGATTAGGGAACACTGCAATCTGAGCCTTAGTGAGCAGATGACCTGCTTAACAGCAGCTAAACTCTGCTTCAGCGTCTCACGATCTGTCTTTGTAGACACTGCCAGTGCTTACATTTGAGAGGATTACAGTCCCATAGCTGTTGATGCCTCCTCAGCATCAGTGCATCACCTCTGGCACACCTTAGCTTTAAGGAAAGAAAGACAGACAAGAAAAAAAAAAAAAAAAAAAGCCAGAAAGAGAAAGGCCACTGATCAGCTCCTCCAGTGCTCTTGACCAATCTTTAGCAAACACAAGGCACTTCTAAAACAAACAGGTACTGTGAAATACGGAAATAAAAACTGGCAAGAGAGATACATTCATTTCCCAGGGAAGGGGGGGGGGAATCTCTGACTGCTTATTTTCCTGAGAAAGTAATTTGCTTTGGAATATAATGGATGAGGGGGAGGAAGGGAAGGAGGAACCTCAGTACAGCTCAGGTTTCCTGGACCAGCAGTTACTGGAGATAATCTTTTTTAACGTCTCAGTTTAAATCACAGACTAACTGGAGAGTACAGGAAAAAGTTCACCATCTAATGCTGTCTTTTCTGGCTCTGTTCAGGAGATGGTACTCCATCTTATCCATGCTATTCATTGGAAAGGTAAGGAAAACATTTTTGTCAAGGTTAATTCCAATAGACTCACCACTGTTTGGGTATGAATAATGAATTTTATTTGGAGGGAGACAGCTGGGGAACAAGGCAGATTTGTCCTCTGACTCCCAAGAAAGAAAACATACATCTCACATACAATAAGGAAGATCGTGTCTATTCATTTAAAAATGAAAATAATTTAAGAATAGAAATTTGGAGACTTATGTCAATATTCACAATTCCTTCAAACAATTATAGTCCATTACAATTATTAATGCCAGAAGCATAATTCAAGGTCCCCACAGACAAAATAAATCCTCTTGAATTTAACTTCAGCAGTGGTAATTTAAAATAATCATCTTTGGAAACTCTGCCATATCTGCTACAGTGGATCAGTACCCAGGAGTTCATAGGTATATCCATGATATTGCTCACCTCTGTAGCTACACCTGAATCATTTCACAAACCCCCATACAACGAGAACAGAAACTTCCATCTGCATTCTGCTGCGAAGCTAATGAAATGCTGATTTGACTAGAAAAGCTGCCATTGTTTACTAATCCATTATTCTGTTTTTCAGCTTCATCTTCTATGTAGTTTTAGGGTTTCTATATTTATTAGATGATCAGCATAATAAGTAGTTGCTTTAAAAAAAATGTTCTTCTAATTGCAGGCCATTACCTTGTTCATTTTATTCGCAATTATGAAGAAAGCAAACATTAAAAGAAAGCATCTTCTGTGTTCAGTTTTAAGTAAATGCTTGATTAGTTCAGGAAACATTAGGCAGGTAATTAATTGTATACAACCTTGCTTTTTGAAAGGCCGCTAAAATGTTAAAACCATCTTTAATCCTAGAGTTCCTGAGACTAGAAGACTGGCAGTGAGAATTAATGAATCCACATAAAATGATCTCCAAGGTCATTCAGACTATTACGCTGGCATTTGCTTTAAGTCTCTTTAAAAGTACCAGAATCTCTCTGATGTTTTTGATAGTCCTTGTTGTGTCTTCAGGAGGAATTTCAGGTACTAGAAAAGAAATATTCTCAATTCTGTTGCAGCAGTTTGAGAGAGAGCATTCTTTTTGGAGTTAATTTCCTGTTGTGCATCGCCACGCTGTACAGAAAGTCCTTCTGATTTTATAACATCCCAGAATATTTCCGGCTATTTGTTCCCCTCGTCTACAAGCAACAGAGCACGTATAAAATTACTACTTTCTCCAAATATCTGTTAAAGCAATATAGCAATCTTTCTCACCTACACGCATCCTTATCAGCCGCTATGGTGAACTGCTTGACAGAGGAGTCCTATTTACAGTGGTGCGGCTAGAGCTTCTGTCGCTATTTCTCTCCTTCCCCCTTGAAATTATTGCTTGCACCTGAGTCC
>NW_008795025.1:1675122-1681119 GCF_000699145.1 Aptenodytes forsteri | reverse complement strand
GGATATAGGATATACACCCCCCCCCCCCCCAAAAAAAAAAAAAAACAACAAAAAAAAGAAACCAAACCAACACAAACCAAACACTTAAATCAGGTCCACCCAACTGACTACTTGTGTAGGTGTTATTTTAGAAACCGCCATCACTGCCTAACTAAAAATGTTTATTAAGAGTTATGCCCAGATTACTAATTTTATATGCATCTTATTGTACAAAACTAAACATTTACAGACAATGTATATTTGCCGTGGTTTGACACAAATTTTGTCCTGCTTAAAAAGACAAAATTAGTCCCCCCCCCCCCAAAAAAAAAAAAAAAGAAACCAAACCAACACAAACCAAACACTTAAATCAGGTCCACCCAACTGACTACAGTTGTGTAGGTTATTTTAGAAACCGCCATCACTGCCTAACTAAAAATGTTTATTAAGAGTTATGCCCAGATTACTAATTTTATATGCATCTTATTGTACAAAACTAAACATTTACAGACAATGTATATTTGCCGTGGTTTGACACAAATTTTGTCCTGCTTAAAAAGACAAAATTAGTCCCCTAAAAATTAATTATTTTCATACTTCAGGCAGATTAATTCTAAAACTCATCTGCGACTGGTTTCAATACTGTACCAATTTTTAATTGCTCCAACCGATTGCAAACATTGGTTTTAATACAAATACTTGCAAGAAACACATTATTTTTCAAAGCACAGACTTTTTAACCCAATTAACTGATCTCTCCCTTCATGCAAAAGGATGCTGTTATTCCCTGATTAAGGACTCAGAACTTTTGTTTATTTCATGTTTCCTAAAAAATAAAACCAGTAACAGAACTACAATCATCAAAGTTATCTTACAGAGACACTCCATACGTCCTTAGACACAGAGAGAAACAGCAAATCTAGATACCAAGATACCAACCATGAAACAGTATTTTGGGCTACAGATCAGCAAAATACATGTGTCAAGAATGGCATCAGAAGCTTGAACAAACTAAGTCATTAGAAACTACAGTGATTTAAATTCTTTTAGTTCCAAGGCAAACTACAGGCAAAATTTTAATAAGCTGCTCCTGGGTTAACATCTTGTATTTCAAGTATAGCCTGGAGCAAATATTCAAGGCTGAATGACAAGTCTGTAGAAATGTGAAGCAGCATAAAATGCAGCAGTGTGAGAGTGGTTTGCAATAACGGCATGTGATAATTCCAAATTCTTGCATCAAAGGGTTTAAGAAAAAATTAAAATCACTCTGATACCTCAGAACTGTAAATGGCTGCGACAACAGATTTAATTACTAAATTTAGTCCCTGAGTACAGCTTTAAGCCATAGCTATCCATACCACGGGTGGAACAATAGGAAGCAGTTTTTATTCCTTCCCTTCCCACTCCTCCTGTGGGGGAGGAGGAGGAGAACAAACAACGGTGTGCACAGGCATGGCAGGAACCACTACTCTCCCTCCCCTCCCTGGGCCAGTTCGTGGCAGGCACCAGAGAAACAAAGGGCCAAAACATCTTAAAATGGATGTTTTAAAGTCTCAAAGACATGAGGGCACGTTGGATAAGGAAAGGTAAAGCCTAAAATTAAGCGGACCCCAGAAACTACATGCTCAGTGCCTTCTGCTCAATACAGGTTTGAATATTGGCAACTACTAAAGCTTCCAAATATTATGGCGACCACTGAGTCACCTTGCTCACGGGTCAGATCCAGCTGATGTACAAAACTGCAGTGCTTATTACTATGTGCTCAGAGTACCGAACTCTGATAACAAGCACTCATGTCAGCCAAATATTTCGGGTCTTATACAAGAAATCCAGATACTGCTAAGCAGGTAAGAGGTAACAGAAAAATCAATGGCAACCTCTGCTGGTTGGTTTTCAATGCAGGTAAAATGCTTCCCTTTCATGAATTATAATTAAAGGGACAAAGTGATTCAAAAGTAAGGAAGTTTGATTTCTTTCTTTGTGGAAATAGCAGCAGGCTTCCTTCACTACCAAGAAAAAAAAAAAAGTCATGCTGCAAGCTGCCAGGGGCTTTATCACCTCAGCTACTCCCAGAGCCCAACTCCCGGTGGCATTTTCTAAGAAGCAGCAGTGCAAACTACAACAGACTGACTCCACTAACTTGTACTGTATTTTACGTATATTTGGAGGCAAGTGAAAATTAAAGCAGAAATCAGCTAGTCCTGATGAAACTATGCAATTACAGACAGAATTTTACAAGATGTGGCAATATTGGAATGTAATATCAGAGGCAGCACATTAAAAAGCTATATGGAAAAAGTTTTCTATCTGTAGATTAGAGACAGATTAGGGACTCTGGCACAGTTTTAAACAAAATGTGCTTCAGGATTTTTTTAATTTGCATATAAAGAAAAGGAAGTGAGAAAGAGAAAACAGTTATGTTGGAAGAAGTTAGTGGCTGTCACCAAGGCAGTATTTTACATGGTGCATAAATTCCACAGCTGGTTATGTCCAGCAGAAGGACTAAGCACTCTTCTTCAAACTGAATAGAAGGAGCAATTCCACACCTCCTTTATGAATTACATCAGCTCGAAACAACAGAAGTTACTATCCAAAACAGAAGACTCACACCATCTGATCCTGCTGAAAACAGAGGAGATGTGGTAGGAGCTCGAGCTTTGTGTATGAAAAGCAAGCCTGTGAAAGCAGTGGTGATACGTGTGACCCTGTAAGGAAGCGAGATAAAGCTGCTCAGACAGAAGAATTCCATACAGAGGTAGATCTAGAAGCTCCAAGCAAGGAAACAATCTATTACTCATTTCTTCTACTCAGAAAGGAATAGGAATATGTATTTTCTAAATCTATTTTTTGTAAGGCAACAGGACTGATAGAAGCAATTCCTGCAATGCACACAGAAGCATCTCAGTTGCACCACTCATTTCTAGTTTGACGTCTTTCAGGACTCTCTTTGTTAAAATATTGGATGGTCAGCTGGATTCAATGGACAACAATAATTTCTGTAAAATCTTTTAAAAATGTATTGATTAGAGCAGGGAGATGCAGCTGAAAGTGTGGGATGAGGAACATAATAGTTATTTACTTAGATGCAGTCCTGAATGATAATGTTGATATACATACCAGCTCCTTATCTTCTTTTCTTCTGCCCAATTTCTTTTTTCTTTTTAAGTATTTTCTTTTATCCACTTTCTCCTTAGCCTATAGACCAAAGGTGTTTCTTCAGTTTGCTTTATTTTTATCTTAACTACCTCTGGTATTTACTTGTCCACCACATCCCTGGTTTTGTTTTTAATGCCTCCAGAAAAATTCTGTTTTATAAAGTCTGCAGCTTGTAGTGCAGCTTAAAGAGGGAGAGGAGGAAGAAAAATCAGTAGTTGCCTTAAAAATATTGTGTGTGTGTGTACGTGGTTGTTTTTTTTACATCAGACTAGTGTTTGAAGTTGCTCTCTGAAGTCATATTGGTGCTGTATTTAAGGCAGAAATCAGTTTTATTTGTGTTATTTGGAATATAAAGCCTCTTCCCAAAATCCACCCACTACAGCTGTCTATTTGAAAAACTGCCATGAAGAGCTCTAGCTTACACAGAATACGCAGGAATTTTCACCTGAGTACAGGCATATGAGATGAGATCTAAGACGTATACATATATACATATAAAACCATTGTTTTTTCCTCAAAATAATCTTAGACTTCTTAAACACTTTATGTTGGAAGGCACCTCTGGATATCATCTGGTCCAACACCCTGCTCAAAGCAGGGCCAACTTCAAAGTCAGGTCCAACGCCAGATTTAGGCCAGGTTGCACTGGGTCCTATATCCAACTGAGTTGTGAACATCTCCAAGGATGGAATTTTTACAGCTTGCCTGGGCCCCAGTTCCGTTTGACCACTCTCACTGTGACTCCCAGTATCTGCTCAGAATTTTTCTTCTTGCAGTTTGTCTTCATCATCACCAACACTAAACACACTTGGGCCAGTGCTAAAAACCCAAAAGAGTTAGTTCTCAAGGAAACTACAGTATCTTGTAGAACGTTTAAACCCATGAAATATTTATCCACCTGATAGTCTCATTTATCAGTTTTGCTATCACAGACCAGTTTCCTTTCCTTCTCCCTCCCACCCCATGATCATAAAGAATGCCATAAATCATCTTACAATGCTGCGGCCCACACACTCTAGTGACTGCAAAAAAGATCAAGTGATACGAGTTACACAGCTACATTTTTGAAATGCAGATGCTCTTGTGGAGCACTGACCTCACTGTTACAGGAAACAATTATCCCCAAAGCCTACATAAGCCTTTTCTGCATTAGAGGCGAAACTGAATTTGATGGCAGCAACACAGTAGGTTCTATAAGATGGGGAAGAAGGAAGGGGCTGGTATGGAGGGTGGGGGGAGTTCAGGTAAGAGGCTGGAAGGGTACAGTAGCCTTCTACAAGGTCAAGGTATGTGAGGGATGTGGAAGGGAGCTAATGATCCCTTTTCCTTTTACTACTTCTCCAGCAGGCTCTGTTTCAGTCTGCTCCTCTGCTGGACTCACAGCCCCAGTCCTTTTCCAATACTGTTTCTAATGAGGCAAATATTAGCCAGTATCATATAAATCTTAGGTAATTAGGATGCTGTGATGCAGAACAAGAAATTGGCAAAAAATATATTTTTTTCTGTGTTGTGGTGGATCAGTAGAGAAAGATGGGCATTCACATTTGCAAGTTTATTGTGCAGTCATTTCATGCTGTTATTTAACAACTACATCGAACACTTCTAAAGTTTGAAATTTTTAGCAACTAACATTATTCATGTATTTAATAAATATTAAGCAAGTTTTCAGAGTAAATTGCTACAATCTCCCTTTAAACATCACTACCTGTGATCTCACGGATTATAGATGGTGTCTTTTCTGAATTTTACATTAAAGAACATTTTTCTTCAGGAGGAGCTTCCCTCAAGATTATATTGATGCTCCTATGACAAATGGAATTCACTTTACAAGCTCAATTCAGAGCGACAAATACTACCAAACTTCTGTGCCTCAAATCAATAGAAATAAAACACTGTGCAATAAACTATCTATCAAGAAGTGAATTTACTTCAGGGAAGTGCTGTGAAGTCTAATGAATGGTGATAATTAGCATTTTTCAGGAATTAAACATAGCATTTGCGTTAAAACACAGCACTGAAGCTATGTAAGGATGCTATTTACTAACTGATCCCACATGGTAAGAAAAGCCCCAAATTGCATGAAAACGGACAATGGAAAAATTACAGAAGTGTCTTAGGATCATATAAAAAGCAAAAAATTAAGACATATGCCCTCTGACAGGGACATGTGGCTGCCACTAAAACTAATCCATCTGTCCTTAAACTAGCATGAGCTTACAAAAAAATAGTATACTGGCAAAAGAATACAGGCTTACTACCTACCACTGCTCCAAGCATCCTGATGAAGGGCCCTGTTATTTGCACTGCTTTTCCTTTAGCTCCTGCTTTTGATTACATGACTAATGTTTAGTTAGTGGTTTGTGACAGCATACTGACAGTCTAAAAGAATGTGCATTTCATTCAAAATTGTCCCTCTGTATTTCAAGTACTGTAACAAACCCACGTCCTATGCACGCAGCTATCCTAACATAAAACATCGCCTCTATGCATGGAAGTACATTAGAGTGAACGGAAATGAACCAGCTATTAATTACACTGCTTTCAAGAGACGATTAAAATTTTCACCTGTTAAATCACAGGACAAAAAAGATAGCAATTAAGAGAACTGTAAATGAAGAAATACCGAAATGTAGAAAACAGTATGAACAGCGCAGGTAGTATTACCCTTTCTGTTCCTGTGGGAATCACTTCTCGTATTTTAGAATAATACTTAAAAGATTCTTTTAATACCATGTTCATTTAAACTTTTTAGAGGCATGTTTTGACATAGTTGTGTTTTTACTAGTACTTTTGTCTTTATCAAGCCAGGAATTTCATTCCATTGATACTGGTATTCTAAAATTATATATATATATATTCATA
>NW_008795025.1:1626456-1675037 GCF_000699145.1 Aptenodytes forsteri | reverse complement strand
GTTTTAAAGCTACTTAAAAAAAAAAAAAAAAACCAAACACTATGATCACCTACTTTGATTTTTCATACACCACAGCCAAAGAGTTCTCTTAAACTACAGCATGACCTTTTAAAAGGCAACAAATTTTGATTTAATGAGTTAAAATGATGAATAATTTATTGCAGCCTTGATTAGGAAGCCAAGTTCTAAGGCCTGTGCAAAAGCAACTACTAAGATACGAGCACAAGGATCAAAACCATATATATCTGTCAGTCTTTCAAAATCACAAGTTTGCATGCACCAAAGAATAAAGTTGAAGTACATGCAAATGGGACTTTAATTCTTCATTGCCTTTTAAAAACAAAAAAACAAAAACAGTTGTGCCCAATAGTATTTCTTTAAATTCTCCCAAGAGCATCACTTCTATTTCATCCTCAAAGCATTCCTCAGAACTCAAAGCCAAGGCCACAAATCCATAAACTACTGTATGATCAACACTGCATGCGCTTCCAAATCGTTCTCCATCTCGCTGCCATACTTCTGAACGTCACAATGGCAAACCTGTATGACACAAACCTCCCCACTGTAACTTTTGGCAACTTACTTTTAATCTGTGCTGAAAGCTATAACACAGAGAACATTTATGTGCATAATTTATCATCTTCTCAAAGATAGTTTAAAATCCTTCAGAATTACCCACTTCACTCCAATTGCATTGTCTAAAAATTGTGAACTGGCAGCTACCATTATGTGACAAATTCATGGATGTGTGTCAGAAACGGGTTCAAATCCACTGTTCATGGATGTGGCTTAGGTTAAATGGTCACAGTACATTCCCCCAGAGCATCTAGTCTAATCTAGACAGGCTGGCTGGAAACATGTGCCTAGTCACATGGACAATTTATTTTTTATTTGCATATATAATTGGCATATTCCACCCTAAACTTTTCCTTTAATAGATTTTTAAAAATAGTGCTTCCTCAAGGAGACAAGAAGCGACTCAGAAAAACACCAAACAACTACGATCATTTAGGAGAAAAAGTCATAGCTTCAGCTGTTGGTGTAGACAAAAACCAGTTAAGAACTAAAGATTCACTGTTCGTTTTAGTGCAAGATCTACTGTGGAGCAGGTGGTACTGACCCCAAATTTGGCCTAGTAAATCCAATTCCACTATTTCCTGAGAATAATAAAGCTGAAAGCAATTGAAGTAAATTGTAAATTTTAGAAGACTATCTTTAAACAAAGTGTTACTCAGTATTACTATTCTATCACTTTTATGAAGAAATGGAAAAGAGGAACATGGAAAGGATATGGCATGAAAACTATTTATAAACTGAAGCGTGGCACAATTTCTTTTTATGGATTTTAAGCTCAGCTTAATTTAGACCAAATTTTCCGCCCAGCTGGAACTGCTGAAGAGGTATCACTTACATTCTCTTACAGCATGGAGTCTATATCAGCACACACTTGCATCAATAACCATATATGAGAAAGGACCAGGAATAGCTTCCCTACCAAGAGCAGTCTAGAGGGAAAATTTTGCAAACAATAGCAGTTGAAGTAGACTCAAAAGCCCCCTGAAAGGAAAGCTTTCGGGTTCCCCCCCCCCCCCCCGAGTTAAAAATTAGCTAATTAAAATTTATAAAATCATCTCACATCTGATAACTATGTTTCAAGATTAATAACACCTAAACACATTCAACTTCCAATAACTAGCAAATTTTGTCTTAAAT
This sequence comes from Aptenodytes forsteri, assembly GCF_000699145.1. Taxonomy (NCBI): domain Eukaryota; kingdom Metazoa; phylum Chordata; class Aves; order Sphenisciformes; family Spheniscidae; genus Aptenodytes; species Aptenodytes forsteri. The sequence continues at coordinate 1,673,324 of NW_008795025.1, read as the reverse complement.
TAGTTTGATTGTGTTAGATAATTAGGACATTTATATTTATAGCTAGAAATTGGCACATGTAAAATGTTATGTAAGCTGAGAAATTTTTTTTTTAATCTAAAAAGGAATACCAAACCTGACATTATTTACCATCTCTAAGAAAAAAAAAAAGAAATTAAACATATACTTTATTAGTACTAAAAATAGGTTAAATATAAAGACAGCATTTTTGAGACAATCTACAAGTCCTTTTGGAAACGACACTATCAGGGAATATAGAAGTCAAGTCTATAGATTAAGTCCAACTTCTTTCACACATAAACCCTTTCCCCTCTGCTCAAAATTATGGTTTGAAGCTAAATGTCAATCTCTTCATTCGTATATTTTTAAGATATATCACATATAACTTCCCAAAACTCGGCATATCAACACACTGAACTAAATACTGGCCTCTAACTGATTGACAATATGCCTGGGAAGGGCTGTACGGGAAGAAATGGAAGCACTGGGTCCTACCTGCTATATTTGCGTAGGATGCTAGTGGCCATCATTTTTATATGGTCACTAGAATTAATTTGGCTTGAAAAGGTATGCAGCATGTTTCCTGAACACCCTTCTTCCCAGCATGTCTGTAATGTCTGCTGCAGGAACAAACTGAGCGTAATTTGTTCTCATACTTTTATGAGAGATAAGATAAAGAATGACATGACAAAAATGGAATTACTCGCTGCAAAACTTAAACAGTAATCTTTAAAGCAATCCTACAGTAAGGAACAAGAAAACAACCAAACAAACAGGAAGAGGGACAGCTTTCAATAGCATAAAGAAAAATGCTTCCTGTTATCAGTAGCAGTTGCCTATACCTTATTTATAGCCATTCCATATAATGAAATAAAGATACTGGAAATGACTCTCTAACAGTTATGGTTTTCATATAAACTAACTACAACACATAAAAATGAAATCCCAACAGCAATTTTCTACAAAGGAAAGGCTTTATACAGTGATTTGCATTAATTTTTCTGCATAGGTTATGAAAATACTCAGTAGTCAAAAAAACTGCCATGGAAATGGAATAAGGCTAGATTAAAAAAAATTTTAAAAATATTATTTTTCAGCTTATGTTCTAACCAAAGTGCTCACAGGGAAAGCACTTTGCTACATTTCCTCCCCCCCCCGAAGAAGGTTCTTTATAAAACAAAGCAAAAAAAGTGAGGAAAAAATGGTTACATTCAAAAAGCTATATTTTATTGTTATGGCAACTGATGTGCTAAAAATAAAGAAATAAAGTTGTTATGGCAACTAGAATTTTAAAGGCAGTCAAAAGTAGAATAATCAAACATTCTGCTGGCTTAAAATGTAACATCTATGACTCAATTTTCAGAAAGAGCTTCAGAGACAAGTAGTGGTTGGGTTTTTTTGGATTCTGCTTTGGAGATCACAATTAGTACAAGTTTCAGAGAACTCTACAGAGTACAAAGGAGGAAATCAAGGTGAACAGAAAATTAGTCATTCGAAGTTCTCACGATCAGTAGGAAGAAACACACACCTTATGCCACTTAATTAATGTCCTGGCGACCTTACCTAGATCCATAAAATGTATCAGCTTATTATTAAAATAAACAGCAATAGGACAGTATTTAAGTCACTCATCACAATGATCAAAAGACACTATATAACTAGAAGTTACTTAATGATTTTAAATTAAGTACTGAAAAGTTAGGGAATACCAAACTTCATCTGTCTGAAGAAGCAGAGTTCTGCCCCTTTATATGTATGGAATTATAAAGACAACTATAATTACAAGATCATAATATATTTAAATTTCTGATACATGCTTGATCATCATTACAGGGCTCCTAGCTATACAAGCACTTCCACAACAATCTTAGAGAACTCGCTGTCTCCCATCCAACGCTTGTCAGATTGTCAAAATTGCTGCTTTAATTAAAAAATTAGTAGAAATGTGTGCACTGTGAAATGTTCCAAAGCCCATACTCAGATAACCCTTAATTAATACTAAGCAAAGTATTTAACAGATACTTCAGAGAATTATGACTAGAATCAGTAACTTATACTGGAAATATTTGCACTGGAACCATGTACATAGCATGTGCTAGCATCCCAGTATAAGCTAGTATTTTAACACAGTATGTGCCTTGTATTTTGTCGTCACCACAGTTAATCAAGGTTCCTACTAGTGTTACTTGTAACTTTTCTGGCTCATATGAAGAGGCCATGAGAGCTTTCAGCATGCAGGAGTAGCATGGCCAAGAATACAGATCAAAGTCAGGTACCTCCTTCACTTGTACTAAAGGGAAGAGAATCAGATTAACTCCTTATTGCAGCACAAAAATCAAGACATGTACACCGGAAGTTCAAACAACACACAAGGGAGTGCAACAAGGGTAACAGACAAATTTAAGTATATTTTTGTAGTTTTGCTTCCCCAGCCTCAGTATTAATCCTTGAGGCTAGATACACAGTTAACTCATTCCCTCTTAAGCACCACATGAAGCCACAGGTATTTCTAGATATGCAAATAATGTAGGAAAATATATTAACCAATGAATCTGTGACAAAGTCAACAGCTTCTGCAAAGGAAACTCCATGTACAACACTCACTATACATAAATTTTTATCAGTCAGGATAAGTCTTAGTTATATGAATATCAAGGATTTAAATCAAAGTTTTAGAAGTATTCTGTCTAATGCTTAGGCTAAAGAAGCCAGGCTGCGCATTTTCAAGGTTTGTTGCTGACTCAACCAGCTACTGAAGACAAAAAACATGCTGTTCTGAGCTTTCTATGAAATTAGTTTCCTCATTGTATAATATTCTAAACTTAATCAAGTGCATGGTTGCCTGAAATGTAAGTCTTCGAGTTCAAAGAAAATGTGCAGCAGTCCGAATATCACTCCACTTAACTGACAGCTATGTAAACCCATTGCTTGCATTCAGTATCCAGGGGTCACACTTGAAATGCATCCCAAAACAGTATTTATTCTAACTTTTGCAGGCACATTTTATCCCTAACATGTGTTTCTATATTTTCAATTTTCCATAAAAGAAGAATTTGAGAGCAAGCATTTTCATAGGAAGGCAAAGGAAATCCTGGAAGGTGTGACAACAAAGACCAAAAGTGCTGTCTGAAATTACATTTACAAATTCGTGAAAGAAAGGTGGCATCATTCCAAAAGGTACCTCTAATTCCTTTGCCATATAGGTAACAAGGAGCATACTTAATTAGACTGCAATGTTACATTAACCTAACCAAGCTACCTGAAGGCTGCCTCAAAAATGGCCTCACCTGCCCTTCCTGCCCTGCCCCAGCTGTATGCTCCCATCTCACCCTTTACACCACACCTAGTGACAACACAGCTACACAGCACATCCATCTCATTGCTGTAACAGATAAATGGGGGGAAGGAAGTTTTCTAAATATAAATCTACAAGTTACTGTGATGTATCAGCCTTGCAATCGCTAGATAGAGTACACCGACGAGACAGAACACGCAGTAAAAGAAACCTCTTCTGGCAAGCACACAGCTTGGATAAGGCACAGCCTGAAACCGCATCCTCCATATACGACGATTTAGTTTTAGATTCAGGCTGTATATTGTATTACCTAGTCAAAAAAAGGTTGTATTTTGAAACTGGATTGCTTTTGAGACAAACCAGCCATATGAAGATGGCTTTGTCATATGCGGCATATGATTAAAAAATGTGAAGCTCCATATCATCAATATTCAGTTGTCAATTTAAAAAACAACTGATGAAAATTCACAACAAGAAAAAACTTCTTAGCTGCCAAAATATTTGGGTATGTCCACAGAAACCTACATAAAAGATTATTAGAAAGAATATATGCGCTAGCAGACTACAGTTGATCTCCTTTTGGTTAGTTTACCTCAGCAGCTGCAAAATTTGCTTGCTGATAGGGGAAATTACTCTTAATTGGTATGAGCATACTCATCACTACAAAGGGAAAAAATGTTTAACGGATACAGGCTGTAAAGAAGATCTATAGCGCTCTCATCTCTTCTGAAGCGATTGCTGTAAAATGTACTTAATACTAGCTCAGTCCCTTAGAAGAATATCCTAAAGAACATATGAATAATATTGTCATTTGGGGTTTTATCACAAAGAAGTCATACATAAATTAAGGTAGCAAAAGGTATCAGAATTCACCCCTGTATTAAACTCTAGTTTGAATTTAAGTGATGTGTTCATCACTTATGTATGCTTTAATTGTTCTACACACTCAGCTCAAGACTTTCTGGTTTTGTTACTATTTCAATTATTGTAAATCGCCCATTATTAGCTGTACACTGCCATGGTAAACCATGCTTTAATAAAGTGTTGACCACCAGTACTGTTGTTAACAAAGGCATTTTAAGACTTTAAACACCAACTGTGATTCTTTGGAGAAATAAAAAAAGCTAGATATAAAGTATACTTTGGGATCCTTTGATTCTTAGTGTTCTTCTCTAAGCATTTAGAGCGCTTTGTTTAATTCTTATGGCATAAAATATGAACATATTGAAACCAGCAATTAATAGTCAGGAAAAGGTGGTTTGCTCTCTTAAATAAATGTATTTAAGATTTTTGAAACATTAACTTTCATAAAACAGTCACAGGAAATATTGCTTATTTTAAAGACTGACTTCTGCATCTTTTTCTGTGTAAGCAAGTATAGGACCCCAGATTGGGCTTTTAGAGAAAGCAGTTCCTGATGGTCTGAAACAACCTTTCAAAAATCACACAACAGAATCTACAAGACAGTTGCCCTCAGCTTTAATTCAGACACAAACAATTCCAAATACAAATTACAGCTAGTAATTTAGATTTTCAAGAGACATAGTAATTTTTAGATAGAGTCACTGCATTTGCATATGCAAGCCACTTGCACATGCCAATGTGGCAGTTCAGCAACCCAGTGACACACAAATGGCCACCTTACTTCAAAGTCAGACTGAGGCTGGCCTGAAATTCTTTGAAGACTAGCGTTACTGTTTATTTACACATGTAATAACAAAAATTCATTAGCCTTACAAACAAGACATTTAGAAACCAATTACTCTGATGTTCAGTGCAGTCTTCTGATTTCCAGAATGTGGATATTATATGGATAATATCACCTAATTCCTCTCATACTAACTGTTCCATTACAGCAACATACAAACCCCCATGTTTTTGTCTCTTCCTCTCACCTTCAACAGCTCCAGCCCTTGAGTAATGCAGCCTCCTGAATGCCAGTTATGCAACCTCTGTTTGAAAGCAGGGGATGGTTAGGAAGAAGTGAGTTTTAGATGAAAGAGTAATACCAAGAGAAGGTTGCTGGTTTAAGAAAAAAAAAAAAAATGCTCTCGGGAATTACATCTCTCTTGCAATGGTCCACATACATAACAATTTGCTTCATCTCAGCAGTGCCCTACGCTGTAACAGATAGATGCATACACACAGAATGAATATGCATTACATAAAGACAACACACACCGCAGAGAACTTCAGAAATGATCCGATGTTACTCAGTAGTCTAGAATACCATTTTTTAAACCGTCTTCTTACTATGGCTGCTCTTTCAGCATCAGCATCATTACTGCTACAGGAAAACTGAACACCTATTAACAAACCAATATTCAAATTAAACTAGGATACCCATTAATGTTTTATCTACAAAGGAGTATCATGGATTTTTAAAACAAGCTCTGAGGTGCCAAGCATTTACCAGAACTACCAGCTATTACCACACAGTAATTCTACTGTAAAGGAATAGCGAGACACTGAGACATCCCTCCTCCATCCTACCTAACAAAACACTTTTTATCTGCATCAATATACATATATCCGGAGTCTATGAGACTACCAATTTTAATATCAATTCTTCCAGTAACCATCATTTAAACCTATTCAGGCCATAATACTGGTATTATCCAACGTTTTATCATTCTGTTTGAAACAATGGGCAACTATGCTCCCCTGTTTTTGCAGATAATGGATTATAAATTCACACAAACAAAACAGAATGCAGTCCCCAAGAAGGCAAACGCAAATCTCGTTTGCACTGTACCTTTCAGAACAAATGTGTCAACTTATGTGACTTTTAGAGACGGTAGGTCATACAGGGACTCAAGAGCCAGGAATTGTATTGTGAGTGTCATTTTAGTGCTATCATAAGTAATTATGTATAAAAAATAAATTGCAGGAAAATTCTTAATGTGGCAGAACTTTTTATAATTTTATGCAGGCTCTGAAAAAAATATTATTGGTGCTATTTTCCACTGCAAATATCATACATAAAAGTTAAAATTAAGATGACATAAAAATAAAAATTACTAATGGATGCTACCCCTTTTTTTCCTGAAACGAGCTGTCATTAAATTGAAGAATTTCTTTGAAGATGAAGAGTGAGCACAAGGTTTTCCCTTTTGTGCACAGAAATTTGAAAGATTTTCTCCAGATAAGCTCTAAATGAATCAAAACTTGGCAAATTAAAATCACCTTAGGGACATTTTATTCCTGAGTTTGTAAAAGTAATATTAACATTTACTATGAAACTAGGTACCCTGGTACATTCATAATAAACTAAACCTTTTATCTGAAGTCTGAATTTAAATTAAGCTATTTAAAGAATTAAACTTCTGTCAACTTCTGCTCTTCAGAGGCAATATTTTTTCACTAATTTCTACTAAGTTATTTTCAGTTCATATATACTTTATTATTCCACAGTATGCAGCGCCACTAAAATAATTCAAAGAAGTGGAAGACTGTAACTGTCAGCACTAACAGCTCAACTTATACCAAAAATGAGGCATTCTATCAATCCAACCAGCATATGATCTGATTTTTCTCTGCAAACCACATTAAATTGTAAAAATATCAAGAATCTACTTGCCATTAAATGAATGATCTCAGTTGAAGAGTTAAGTAACAGCCATCCTATCCTTACCCTTTCAGAAAAGGTGGAGAAAAGTAAAACTTAAGAAACTGCCTATAGATACTGAATTTAAAAGAAACATGAAACTGGAAAAGTTGCACATACATCTCAAAGCGATCAGTTCCTCTAGAATTATTTTGCACAATATCTAAGTATCTCATTCAAAAAGCAATAAAACAGATATTAGTTATCTCTCTTTTTAGTCAACTGAAAAAATCACAATTTTTTTATAACGATAATTGATCCTTATATAATAGGAACTTCTGTAACTGATAAGCATGTAGCCATGCCATTCTTGATATCTAATCTCTCTAAAAGTTAAGGGAGACCATTCCTAATTAGTAGCGAGAACAAAAAAAGATGCAAAGAAAAAACTAGAACAAAAAGGTAACAGATCAGCATTTCTGAAACTTTTTAATTTTTATTGCTGGGAAATTTGTTCAGTGCAAAAAGACGGGCATGCTGTGTTTCTAATATTTGTAATCACAAATTGGGCAAGGTACCATCTTCAAAGATTTTAGGATGCTTTCTTGCAAAAGGGGGGGCCCTTTATCATTTGCAGTAGGGTATTTGCCATAAGCACACGAGTCAAAAGGAAAGATGGTAGTTGTACCAGTTTTGGCTGTAGCTGAGGACAGCAGTCTATTTAGAAAGATGAGAGCGCTTCACTTCATAGACACATTTTTGAAAGACTGCTGCAAGAGGAAACCCACAGGTTACATGCTACTCTTGATACTCTCACATTGTTTGTGACCAGACTGCTTAACAGACAGAGCTCTGATGAAATGGGTTCCTCCCCACTGTACTGGGCAAAGAACATACAAGTTATTCCTCGCTACGTAGATGCATGAACTCCTCCATTTTCAGTTAGGACAAACAGATGCAGCATTCTGAACACAAATATTTGCTACAAGAATACTCTAATGTTTCAGTCCATTAACCAACCTGCTGTGGCAGCTGGTGAACAGTCATCTTTTTAATTAGACACCCTTACTGATTAATTAGTCTCAGAACACTGAGCAGTGGAACCCTGCACGATGCCATTGGGACAAAAAATATTGCTCTTCCTAGTGCTAACTTAATATCCTTTGGTATTGCTGCAAATAACAAGCTTGATTAATTTTCTACTCAAACTAAAATAGCCTTCCTATGTAAGTAATTCTCTCAATCCACAGCTAAACTGTTTCAACCCAACAGGTTCACACAAATAAATAAATAAATAAATACTCCCCCACAAACATGGCATCAAGGCGCCAGTTTCAAAGTTAACTGCATTTAATCCTATTTGCATAGACATAGTGGCTCATTTGTAATCTCCTCCACTTTCCATTTACTAACTATGTGAGCAAACTAGCAATAAAAATAAAAAAGCCAAGTAAATATTAAGTATGAAGCAAAGAAGCAAATACCTTTTCTTGTTTGAACAGTTTTGGTAATTTCAAAGTGTAAAAAGTAAATACATTTCTACATTAGGTTTACATGAAAGTTGATCTTTACTTCAGTCCTTTGAGATCAGTTTGCAGATAGATGCACTAAGGAAAACATAATTAAAGTTAATTCAATGCATGGAAGACTGTACTTAAGCCGATGATGAAACTCCAACGATGATACTTGCTATTTTTAGCTATCCTATTTCTAACTTTTAATTTTGGACAAGAGACCACTATTACACCTTTGTGAGAAGAGATGATACAGACATCCATTTGTAGGAATTCTCATAGTCCTACCACTATGAAAAAGTTTCTGTTCTCAGAAAGTGCTTATAATAATGAAATACAGCTGTTAAAGAATTTCAAAGATTTTTCTCTACTGTAGCTCTTCCTTTTTGTAGAGGTTTGTAACAGAAGTGTTAAGCTTGATCTGATGACCAGCCAGTTGGAGACCCGCAGCAAAGCTACAGCACGTCACCTCTGCCAACAGGAAAACAGACTGGGAGCCACAAACTCACCCACAATGAGGAAACAAAGAGCAGCAACGCTAAGATTTACACAGGCTGAAACCAGCAAGCTTCGAGGGGAAAAAAAAAAACCACACCATAAGAATTGTTTGGCTCCTAAAGAGTACCAAAAACTTGTCATAAAACCAGTTTGTTGTCACTAACCAAGAGAAACCCAAGAGGTGTAGGTATGACTTTGTAGCCAGCATTCCTTGCCCTCCATGTCAGACAATTGATCCTGGCCAAGGCAGCTGAACACATGCACCATAGGGCTTGTGACTACATGGATACGAGAAAATTAGTATGTAACGTCTAATTCCATCAGTGCATGTGGACTGCTTCCAATTGCCATCATTTACTGTTCTTTTCAGCAAACAAGTGCTAAAGATTAATTTTGTATCTGAGCCTGCAAAACTTCTTAACCTGAGAGGTCTCCAGAAATCTGAAACCTTAACTTTCTTTTTTTTCTTTTTGCTTTATAATGAGAGGATTTGTCTTGTAGGAATCAGAAATAATAATACTGATCCAAACAGAACGGATAAACTACATATATTAGCTCTAAATTGATTAGATTTCATCCAGCCCAAAAAATAATACATTTGCTCCGTCTTCTGCAGCAATGGAATGTACTTTCATATAATTGGTCCCTACTGCACGAGAATTATACCTCTGTGTGATTAGTGCCAGTATCAATTTATTATATAACTGAGATAAGTTATTTTCATGATATGGCAATGTTTAATCCCCAAATCAATGCCTCATATTTGCTTCAGACTTTGGAAGAATTCTTAGGATTTTCACTCTTCTGTAGAGTGGCTTGAAACATTATTGGCTGAGATGCAAAACACCATTACATAGTCAGCAGACAAAGCTATTTTTTTGGCCAACTCTTCTGAAGCCTGACCCTTTAATTAGTTATTATCTCTAACTGCTCTGGACACATGCTCATATTGCCAAAGGAAATTATGACAATAAACAAATAATCTTATTTTTGGTTCTCTTGTAAGTCATTTGGAAGGACAGCCATTTAGTATTTCTTTAAGTCCTTCCACCCAAAGTCACCAGCCATTTCAAAAATGGACATTCACATTCATATGCAAACTTTCATTGCTTTTGAGTAACATAATACTACCAACATCTACTTCATCTGAAACCAGATTTCTTTTTCTGATCATACTTTAAAAAATAATAATAAATTCAAAACCAGTTTTGTTTTCTTAAATCAGAGCAGCAGCAGCAGCATTTAAAAGTAGTCTATATATGCTGTTAGATGAACTTTATACATACAGCTCATTTCTTAATGGAAATCAGATTGTAAACTGAAAGACTTTTATAAAGAAATGATACATTTAACAATCATAAATCCTACCTTAAAATGGTCCATCCAAAAGTTTTCAAACTACAGAATGTGAATGACTGTCTTCATTTTCTGCTTTCATTATTTCACTTATGCAACTACATAAAACCCTGACAGATATTACTTTCTGAACTTAGGAAAAAGGACTTTAGCGTAGGTAATTTCAAGAGTAATCAGTAACAGCACTACAAAACAGGCACCTGGTCCATAACACTGAAAAAGATGGAAAGAAGCCTCGCCCTACAAATTCAGCAGTGAGAACACATACAAGAATGAAACCATCTGAAACACAAAAGCAAACTGTTAATAATAGGCAGCGTAAGATATAATAAAACAAACATTTGTCCCAATTCAGACGCAGCAAATGTTCTACAGCAAGTTGCTTTATGACTGCCATCAAGTGACAGCAGATTTCTAACGATTTACACATTCACAGTGCCTGACACCTCTTCTGAAACGGACAGTGTGGAGTACGGGCAGCAGAGTGGGGCAAGGTGGAGTATAATTATTGCTGAAGACAATTACCAGTTACCTCAGTTGTAAACAGGGTAAACCGTGGCTTGCCACTGGTCAGTTTATCGGAGCTCAAGATATATCGTGTCATGGGAAAAATTAATCTGAGTCTCTTGAGAGGAACCAGTGAAGCTGAACATGAAATAATGTCAAGTAGGTAGGAGATAAAAACTCCATCAATGAAGTGACCCTAGCTTATGCATGGTTTCCTACTTATCTTCTTTTAATAAATGGATCTGACATGCTTTTACAAAAGCTCTATATACAAGTAGCAGCATTACCCCTTCATTATCATCACACAAGCAGATTTTTCTCACTCTGATTTACATTTGTGTTTTCCTTTACAATATATATTAAAAAAAAGTATGTATTTATCTCTGCTGGTGTATCTTCTATTTTCCCCTTTCTTTACTGTGCCACGTGCAGCAGGGTCAAAAGCCTATGGCACACATGCCAGAAAGGTAACTAAGGCAGATTGATTGTCATACAGTACAGATTTACATATATGTCAGAAATGAAGCAGCTGCCAAATCACAACTCCTACTCTCTAAAATTGTATGCAAGACCTACTATTGTGCTCCAGTCAAAATTTCTGAGAGGCTCATGGTAATCACCAAGCTGGAACTCAGCAGGAGATGTGAGATAGAGCAAGACAGTGCTTGTCAGTAAGAAAGTATTTGTGAGAGCAGAAGTATTTCTTTCTCCCTTCCCTCCTGGAACTCCAAACTCAGCTAGAGGTGGGAAATGTATCGGTGCGTGAATGCTCTGATATGGGAAGGAAACACAGTTCACTAGATCATTCTTGACAGACTGTTGACCTCCAGCACGAGGACTAGAGGACATGCCTTTTGTAGAAAATAAGTACGGCATTGATTTTTCTAATAAGACAGAGATTTTATTTTGCTTTCTGTGCTGAACTGAAACACTAAAACAAGTCCCAAATTACTCTCTCCTACAGAACACATTGAACAAAACACTCCTCTAACTAAAAAATACTGCAGTATATTTCAGAGCTCTGCATACAGATGGATATATACAGTATAACATGCATACCGGATCTGTAAAGTGATGTGAGTAATAGTTGGCCAATCTAACATACTACTTCTGCACAAACTGCACGCAACTGGAGTAGAACAACAAATGTGTCTATATCACAGTCTCTAAAGTAAATTTAAATGCTGAGAGTCTGCTATCATTCAGTTCATCACAAGGAACATGTTTTTGGCCTGCCAGCAACAGAATTCTCCTCCTCCACTAGTGAGCACAGTTTCACCAGGAGTTAACCAGCAACACTGTAGTAAAGTTCCAGTTTTTACCAGATTTCCCTCTGTTCCCCGTAAGAGGTAGTCATAAATTAGGTATCATATGTTCAGTACTAATAGTTCCAGCTATCGGGTTCACCTTTTAAGCTATGATAGTAAAATGACAGTTTTCAAGATTTGTTCCTCAAGTTAGCCCTCTGACATTTTCTTTAGGAAAAAATTCATTTACACCTCATAATCAAAGAAATCAAAGATGTCAAAGATGCTTTTAAAGCCAAGCCTCATTCAAGAAAACTGGCTGGCATTCCTTACCTTACTGGTGAGTACTGGCTAACACTATATTAATTACTGCAGTACTCTATAGCATTTTGCTATCACATTACACAGTTCAGCCACGTTATTTTGATCACTGGACAAAAAACCCCAACTGCACCTATATAAACTTACTTTCTTACAATTCTCTGGGTGCAGAGATTTTTCTAGTGATTTCCAGGTGCCCTCTTTCTCACTGAGGTACTGCAATTGGCAGTTTAGCCAAACGGTGCAGGTTGAGGCTGGATGACCAGAAAGGGGAAAGGGCTGGGGTGTTGGGAGAGCAGGCTCTTATGAAGGAGCTGTTACAATGAGCTAGGAGATAGAGCAGCACGGGACAGAATGTTATGAAAGGTTCAAGGGAACTAGGCAGTAATGGGGAGCTGTTTAAGGCAGACAGCTGTACTGGGGGAGTTGTATGAGGACGTAAGTGGGTAGTGGGTCAGGTCCGCAGATGTTACTACCACCTCCTACTTCTTGTACCTCAGATCATTTTATTCTCAAGATTGCAAGTGCAGAACACTGCCACCTCTAACCACCTAGGAATGTCTTACAGAAATAACACTCAGGAATGCACATGCTTACGGAATATACTACTAAAGTGGTCAAGACACCCACAAAAATATCCAGCTTCCAGAAGTGAGCCTAAAAAAAGAGAGAAACGTTAAGCAGAATGACCAAAATACAAGGAGACGATGAATCTCTGTAAACGTATGCGTAAACTGAAAGAATCAAGATGAAAGCTATGTATTTGATGGGAAGAATAAATAATTACAGAAAAAATAAAGTACATGTTGTTGGTATATTGGGATGGTAGCATACAAACAACGCAGAAAAAAGAAATCAGTTCTGCTTTTTCATACAGGAGAAGCAAGTGAACAATCATTAATACCCAAATAACTCTGAAGTTTAACATGTGTATTATTATTGACACAGAAGATAACACTACAACAAAGCTTTTAGTAGGATTCAGAGAATAATACATAGATGCCTGCCTCCCTCTCTCTCAAATAGCTTAATTCACATTACCAACACACCAAAATGAAACTGAAAAGTTCTGTTCACAGACATAAATATCAGATAATAATTCATTAAAAAAATTAGCTGACAAGTTTTTCTGGAGCACCCAATATTACCTATTCCTAAAAATAGGCCTTAGCTTGGTTTGGCATAGACTCTCTCCTGTTCATTTCTTTTCGTTAATCCTTTCATGCAATGTATGCCAAATGATGTGATCACCAGCAGTTACATACAGTCAGACTATAGAAGAAATTTTGTGATTTCAGAATAAAAGTGATTTACTTCAGAAAAAAACTTGAGTTTGCATAAATGCTTCAGTTCAGAATAGGATTTAATTTTCTAACCCATAACAGTATAATATTTCATATTAAATACTGTATGCAATATGATCTTCCAAAATATACGTCACTGAAGTATTTCTATCATGAAAAGGCCAAGCGTAGCATGGTATTTTTAAGGCATGAGGCCCTAGCGTCAAGATAAGGCTTGCATTTTAGAAGTTTTCCACTCCCTCCTCCGCTGTGAAACAAACATCTTCCCCACTTTTGGAAAGCAAGAGCAAAATAATGGAGGTGGTTTTGATGCAACATACAGCTGACAGATGTCCTGTGAATGGTTTCTAAGGAAAATATAACCCAACTATAACGTCAAAAAGAAAAATTTACACTATCCAAACATCCTTCTTTATTGGTAAAGGAAAAAGAAGCCATGCGGACAGATCTCACTCTGGGGACGCTTTTAAACTTTACAAACATAGTGGGTAGGTCAAATTAAGAGGACAAGTATGAAAAAGATATGACAACATTATGAAAGGAAACTTTTACTAACAACGTCTACCCCAGAACTTTTGTACGGACAGATGATTCATTCCCTAGATAACAAATCCAACACTTTCTATGAGCAACATATAAAATGATCTTCATCCGATTCTGCTGTTATGACTATTTTTGAGACCACTGTTTTTCTCAGAGTGCTTAACTACCCCTCAGCAGCAAGAATTTTAGTACTCCAAATGGTGAGTTTACCTCCTGACACTGCAGAGAGTTTTTGCTACTACAACACAGTGGTTCTCAATCTTTCAAACACAGCTATAAGCAGTCTGGAACATCTATGCAGACAAGTTCTTACAAAGTTTACTGACTGCACTGATGACATTAGGATACAGAATGGGAAGAGATTCCCAACAGGATTCTCCTCTCAAATCGCCCATACAGCAAGGAGACTGGTTTCCTGCTAGGTAAAAATGTTTTTAACATTCTTTTCTAAATAAACAACAAAGCAAGAAATACCCAACTTTTGGGGTTTTGGTTTGGGCCACATATTGGGTTGGTTTTGTGTTGGGGGGGGGGGGGTGTTAAACTAAAAAACAGAAAATTAAGGCATACAGAGAACAAAAGCTGTTGGAAAAAAGCGATGAATTTGAGTTTATAAAAAAAAAAAACCACCACCAAACACCTGAACAACAAGCTGATGTGCTTATTATCATCACAGCAAGTGAATAGAAAGCTAAATGTCAAGCATTACTACAGATATAGGTCACCAATTTCTACTGTTAATGCCATTCAGCAGGTACCCATGGCAGGAGGTAAAGTCACCTAATCACACTTTCAGTTGCTTAAAACAAGTCAAACTGTTTCACTCTTTTGCTACTTTGCCACTGAATAAAACTGCTGCTCAGTAGAATTCATTTTAACCAAAGGAAAACAAGGACAGAAAGCAAGACAGAAAGCAAGACAGAAAAAAAAATCACTTACCATTGTGATGAGAATTCTATATTTATCCAGCATTGCCTGGTTGTCATGGCATCCTGCCAGCAATTGCCAAACCTCTGCCCTTAGCGCTTCTGGAACACCACTTTTCACCAGGGTAGATAATCCGTTTGGTCTCACAACAAGATTATTGTGCCTGAGAAACAGACAATCATTTGCCTATTATACTTCAACTACAGGAGTAGAAATCAAGATTAAAAAAATATAAAAAGTTTTTCAACTTTCCAACGTTATTCTGAAAAGTAGAGTCAGCAACTAGCACCATAAAGTTTTCTTCCACTGGTTGCACTAATTAGTATTTGTCAGACGGAAAGCAAAAATTCTGCAAGGATTTGCAGTAAGAACCATGGCAAAATGTAGTGATATCCAAATTCTCTAGGTTTGGAGAAATTAATGAAAATTAGAACAATAAACAATTGCAGAAATTGAACTAAACTGGCTAATGAAGAACAATTTCAAATGAAAGAGAAAACTATGCCATCTGTGCAGATAATTCAATTTAAATATTTGTTCAACATCTACATTTAGCTTAGGTTAAGAAAAAGGAAATTAAAAATAACCTAAGCTGTATAGAGAAATAAATTTTCGAAAACAAATAAAAGCTAGTTTTAAGAGTACTAACATGATGACTGAAGTTCCAGTTTTACACTTAATGCCAAGAGTATGTTGCAAGTCCCACAAAGCAGTAACACTTGCACATACCTTGATAAAATCCCACCATTCCAAATAAATCTGCCTGTAAGTTTGAGCTGGTGTTTTACTGTTTGTACACATACCAAGAAATTGTAGGAAGACAACTGCAGGATGACTTTTTTTATTTTCCAACACCGCATAATTAATCCTACAAAAGTTGGTATATAGAACTATGAACAGGCCGTATTCAGAAAGGCTGAATACTAAAGATATGTTTTTCAAAAATAATCTAGTCACTGAACCCATACATTTAGGATAAAAATCACCACACATGCACAATATTGCAGAGCTTTCAGTTACAGATATTTAAAAATCCTTTTTGAGATAATAGTGTTTACTGATCTAGATTAAACCTCGCTTTGACTTATTGTGGCAATTTTCATAGCAATGCAGCAGGAAGACTGCGTGAATTGACTCTTTAGTCTTTCTAATGTAGGAAGTGCTTTGCTCTCTTATTTTTTTGACCACTGTTATGTTTTTCAACTCTGCTGGTAGGAGAATAGTGAGAGCAACAGTTTAGCCAAACGCTAGCAAGCTGCGATTAAATTAAATAACCTGCAGTTTGACCCTCGATTTTAAGTAAATGTTTAGAGTGCTTATTCTTTGAAACAGGTCATTAAGATGTGAACAGTTTACCACTACTGTTTAAATTTAAAAGGTGCTCTAAATAAATTTCTTTTTCCTATACTTAGAGGATGACATCCCCATTTTTCCAAATGACTTGAGAATTAAAAAAAGATAGTGTGATTATATAATGCCCTGATTCTTTTAAACACAATAATTATTTGAAATCTTAAATGTGTAGTGCAACACAAGTAATTTCAAACTTTATCATTCAGTTAGTCAAATTAAAACCCAACTAGTCCCTTTTCTCTTTTTCAGTACATTTTGCAGCAAGTCACACTCGACTAATGGTCTTGTGATGGGAAAAAGCTAGAAAGAAAAAACAATAACCACAGAAATATTGAAAGCACTAACCACTCTAAGCGGTTACAAAATTATGAAATGTACATTCAGGAATAAAAAAATAAAATACACGAGAAACTTAAAGCTCAAGTTGTGTGAAAATGAAGCATTCACAGCACAGTTCAGATTAGTTTGGTTATTACATGGATTTGGTCATATGTATTCTATATGAAACACAGAGGGCTTTCTCGGAGGACTCGGCGAGCAGATAAAATAAAATGAACAGCTAAAAAGGTACATTCCCATATAAACATAACAGGGAATTTTTCAGTGACACCAAGAAAACAATACAAATCACTTATAGCAACAACTAACAGAAATGCACATTCCATGCTGTAATACCATCCTTACTACTAAACATTCACAACTGAGAATTAAGCATCCTATAGTGCACCAGATTTTACTGGATTTGTCATATATTTAGATAGTTTTACAGTAGAGGTAATATTTTAGCAGCATTAGTCCATGCAGTAAAGCATAACTCTGTAACTTTAATAGACAACTTCTCAGTTTCTGAATGTCTGTTTGGGAAACAGCTTGATCATTAATAATCCTTCCTCTGTATTCTACAATAATGAACAAATACAGATTTTTCCCTCCTTTGTGTAGAGGCCCAGGCACCTTACATTCCTAGAAACTTTCTGACACCTGCTTGACCATACTATAACAGAAACAAGCATAAAATAAAAGCTTGTCTTATTCTAGTCTTATCCTCTAGCATGTGGGAAAAAACGGGTCATTCATGGATGCTGACATCTTTAATTTGTTACAAAGTGCTGTAATTCTCCTGCGCAAAATTCAAAGACATAATTTTAAAACATCCAAGAGCAAGGATACAGAACAGCGATGTATGCTCCAACTTGACAAACAAATATTTCTGATTAAGGACTGCTATTGACCATTACTACACTTTAAAAAAAAAAAAAAAAAAAAAAAAAAAAAAAAAAAACAACAAACAACACATGAGAAATAGTTAAATACTTAGCTAAGCTAGCTCAGCTTGCAAGAACAACTTTAACACTAAGCATGCAGTAAATAGTAAAATAAATTAAAAGATATTCCATTATTTCCAACAGTTTGTTGTATCTTTTTGGTAAACTCTCTTAAGCCCTGTTTATATTTTTGAAGGAGACTCTTGGAACAATGTTTCTGCTGAGTCAGTCCGTTAGGTTACAGTGACATTTTAATGAAATGACAAGAAGCAATTAAAATGCAAGAAATTTTTCATCTAAGAGACAAATCAGCACACCAGTTCTCCAAGTGGAAATGTTAATTTTTATTTATTTACTTTTTTACAAGCGCACAGATATTCCACTAGCATATGCTGCAGTTTTCAACACACTAAAAGACTTTATTTCAATCTATTTTTAGTTTTCAAATTGTTAACATTTTTCATCTGTTACTCTTTCCAAATTTTGTTCTTAAAATGTAACATAACACTATTCAAGAATTCAAGTATGTTATACACTTGAATTTATCTCAAAAAGTAATATTGCTTGAGAAGCTCCTAAAGTAAATGTTTGCTACTGCTAGTCTTCAAGCTGGCTGTGATCTCCCATTTCTCATCCCATTTTTAACTCATTTTAACTAAGGTGTTTTAACTACTAAATGATCCTCTGGGTTATTTGTATAAGTTTATGTTAGAACTTCAAAACAGTTTACTCCAGAAGTCTTAAACGTTTTGTCTCATTGAATAGTATACTTGAGTAACTTTAAGAAATAGTTGGTTACGTGAAACTTGAGAGAATGAGCTGTGGGTGGTTCTTTATTTCAGCATGCTTACCCACAGGAGTCCAGATATTTGTCAAGGGCATAAGGTAAAACTAAAATAATTAACTGATAGATGAATTTAAAAAAAAAATAAATTAAAAAAGTAGCATCTTCCAATGCAAATGCAATGCAGATTGAAACAAACCTGCCACGCATTTCTTTATGGACTCAGGATGGCTTTCCCCATTGGCCTTGGGGTGCCAGATATAAAATTGCAAACAATTTATAAACTATCTCTTGGGATGTCCTTTAGAACAGGCTTTGGAAAGTTCTAAACAGCCACAGAGCGGATCTGTTTACAGCCTTTTCAGGTGAGGAAAACACGCTTGTCTATAGGGATCAACTGACTTCCCCACTTTTCCTCAGTATTGTCTTAATCATTCAGAGGGTCCATAGCCAGAATATTTGCACAATCATTCCATTAAATATTTGTGCTTCCCCAAAAAGATCTTTCATTAACGCCAGAAACTTGGATGACAAAACAGTTAAAAACAAGCAGGAGGGAAGGGTTCCGGAGGGAAGGGTTCCCTTAAGCTCAATAAAATCTTGTGATGTCTCATTTAGTAACATTTGCATGAGATCTCCATTAAAGATGAGGTCAGCAGCAAGAGGCTGTGTTTCTCCAAAGCTACAAGGGGGCCAAGTAAAGGGGGGAATTGCCCAAATAAATCCTTAAAATGTTTTTCAGCTCTCTTTTTGGAGTTAGGAAGACGAAACTTTGCCAATTCCAGATTAGGGGCCTCTAATTATTTTTGTCTCAGGCAGCAGGAGCTATTACTTAAAAAGGGAAAACCAAGTAAGTGGTTCTGGCATTTGCTAATAGTATAAGGTCTCTCAGAGGTAGCAAATACACAGACATTTTCCTCTCTTGGCAAAGTATATGCTGCTACTGAAGCACTTAATTAAACCACAGAAGTAACACTGTTGAGAACATGCTCTAGGCTTACAAATACTCTTCATCTTACTCTCCAACAGAAACAGTTTAAGTGAGGATCACAGTCTTTCTAGAATCCCTTTTCAAGTGCTTACATGTAGCACAAAAAAAAAAGTGCCTCTAAACAAATCAGTCAATTAAATGTACGTCAGCTAGCACAAATGACTTAAGACAGGACAGACTGGAGTTGCTCTGTCTTTTCTATGCTAGCACTGAGAGGCACCGAGTTTCATGAGAGCTTAACATCCAGCCCCAAGGAACACAGGTGGCCAGAAAGTTCTGCATTTGAAGACTCACACCTGCAGTGTGAGCATACACAGACATATTCTCAAACACTGAGCAAAACAAGACTTTTGCAGATGCTGTGGGAGAGATTTGTCAAATAACTGCAAGTTAAAATAAGAGGATTTACCAGTCCTTTTAAAACTAGGTTTAAAATACAGACTTCAGTGTGGTTTGTATTTTAAACTGTGTAAGCTGAAGAATTTCAAACCTCCTGCACAAGAGCATATAGTGTCACGAAACAAAGAAAAGGTTAATATTTAAAATCTAAATTTAAGAAATGAAGCATTACCATCTCCCCAGTAAGTCTCCCCAGGAATACAAAATCTTCTCAGGACAATCCTTTGATACATCACCAGTGCCACTGGAGAGTTCATTATCACTCTCTGGAAAAAAAAAAAAAGAAAGAAAAAAGGCAAAACAAGAAAACAAAAGCATGCACAGATTTACTGAAGAGAACAGATATTAAAGATGCATACATATAAGTCTCAGAAAATTCTTCTCACATATCAGTTTTAAAACCACAAAAAGACATAGAAAATATTAGTGGAACCATAAAGAATGTTTAGCAGACTTGACAAAACAAGTGTATTAATAAAGTTACCATAAAGTTTAAGAGAACAAGACTAGGGAATAATTCACAGCACTGCCACAGGAAAAAGGGCTGGGATCTAGAAAAGCATTATGTGAGAAAAGATTCAAGGCTGTCAACTATCCATTTAATGAAATTTCACAATGCAATATTATCTAAGTCACATCCACTCCAGACTTCACATAAAGAGAACTCTCTTTTAAAGCATAGTAGATAACACTACTTCATTACATTGCATCCCTCAGGCACCATTCTGCTCTCATGTGGTACTCTGATCTCAAGAAGCCTACTCAGAGTCACAAAATAATTTTTTTTACTGAAACAAGTTCATGGAAGAGCAGCAAAAACAACACTGTGACATTAGAGGTCATATTGCATGGAACAGACAAGAATGCTTCAAATGGAAAAGAAACCTCGTAAGTATTAAGAAAACACTTATGGAGGGATGTATGTCATTATATGACTAATACACAAAACTAGAAGGGACAATGTGAGCTTGGGATAGTGTGCTCCAATAACCATCCAATCCAAGTAACAATCCAATTTCCAAGTATCTTAGGGGTCTATGCAGATGTCCACTGTAAGTTGAACAGTCTAACTTGTTAGAGCAGCTCCTCACATGAACATGGTTTTGCAGTTATTTGGACTTTTTCCAGTTTTATCTGAATAAAATACTGCTAAAAATTAAACATGAGTACAATTTCAACAACACCAAATGTTGACAGGGCTCCAATTCTCAGCACCTTTACTATGAAACACAACCTACAATGAGACACTGCAACAACCCCATTATCCTCAGAGGCCTCTGAAGCTATGGAGAGTTTCGATGTTAGAAGGCCTCAAGGTTGCTCTTTCCTATGAACTGAGCTGTCTCAAGAAGCTAAAATAAAACAAAAAAGGAGGACCAAAGCTACATCTGCTCCCAAAATCCCTTAGATACTCTCTTCAACACAGCTCAGTCACATCTGGTTACTGACCTAATATCTTTAATTCCTCAGGTACTTTAAACACTTCACATCCAACTTTATGTAGACAACAGTAGTAGTTCAGGTAGAGGAGGATTTTCAGTACTTGTACAATTATCCTCTTAAGTCTTCATCCTTGTCATTCTCACTTCAATTAAACGTTTCTAATTTATAGTCTCAGCAATTGTCAAATACAAGTCATTAATAAAAACAACATCAATGCTTGAAATAGACAACAAACTGAGAGGACAAAGATAGCATATACTGTATCTCAAGGACAACTAACAGCAAAAATGCTGCCCTGAGAGCAGAGAGAAGCATATCAGAAATCTCTTAGTGTTTCACATTGAACATTAGATTAGTGAACCCTTTAGCTTGGAACCTGTTTGTACAGCTTTACAGGCCCCAAAATACAAGGCCAACCTGCATTTAAATACTTCCCCTTCAAATTTAAAAACAAACAGACAAACAAAACCCCCCAAAACACCCACGCTCATCATAAACCTACAGGAAACTTGATTTTAAGCTTTCCCAATCTTTTGCATACATTCACTAGATCTAAAGATGCAAATATGAACATCTACAAACACCAAAAATTTATCATTTTAACTAAAATTTGATATCACTATAGAAGGATTCCCAGTAACCAAAGGAACCCATTAAGTTCCAGTGGAAGAAATGTATTTGAAGACTCAACTTTCCTTTCATATTAAAATTACCAAAAATACTGTAAAGGCAAATCTCCTCACCACCCAGGCCTGGTAATAACTAAAAGGAAAAAAAAAGTAAGTTAAAGCAATTAAATGCATTACATTTTTTAAATTCAGTCCTCTCCTGATTTGCCTAACTGGATCAAAGAGATCAATTATAAATGCAGCCCTTCTACTTCCCATGGAAACAACGACAAAAAATTTTGAGGAAACATTTTCTAGATTGAGTACATTGGCCATTCAGAGACACAAGGTACGTATTAATGGTACTGGTACATATTATGAATCTCCAGAAACCTGGCTCACACCAGAAATTTATCATAAACCACAATTTCAGAAAGGTTTCACACATTCAAGGTAAAGGAAGACAATGTGGCACAAAATTCTGAAAGGAGAGATTTGAGTTACTTGAAGAGACTGAAGAACTACAGTGCATCTCTACAAGAGCTACTGGTGAAAATATACACAAACAAATCTTGCAGTCTGAAAAAAAATCTGATAAAGATGAATAAAACAAATCCCCAACCAGACCAAAACGTTTAAAAATGAAGTTATGCTGAATACTTCCAGGAACAAAGCACACTAGCTGTTATCTGATCCAAACCTGAGCTTGCCAAGGAATACTAACATCAGACAAAAAGAAACAAACCCCTTCTTTTCTCACCCGAAGTTCTTCAGATTAGTGTTACATAGCATATGTATTCCAGCAAGATATATCACAAAGCTACAGTGCTTCAGCCCTGAAAATTCTTTCATCTGGAAGGCTTAACAGTATTTGGAATGTATTATTCAGTTATATGTCAGAAAATTACAGGCCTTAATTAGAAATGCCATATGTTCCCTTTCAAAAGACGCTAATGTCAAACTTCAAAATAGAACAGGGCAAAGGAGAGAGAATAAACAGCTTTAAAAATCCCTACTTTGTTTCCATTTTAAAGACTATTTACATCTTCTAACCTGTGTAAGCACTTAGGTATAAATTAAGGGGAAAAAGAAAAAAGAAGAGGTTGTGGGAGGGATATTTAACTGTAGATGTTCTTCAAGGTGTGCTTTTATACATTTTTTTTTTCCACATTCTATAGCATCTATAAGCCAGCAGCATTAGCCAGAGCATGATTTTATCCACCCTTATTCTGCAGGAAATGCCACAGAACCCTTCCTCTAAATGTATTGTGTACTTCTCCCTTCCTCCTTTATTTGCCCTCACCTCTCAGAGCCTCTCAACTGGACTACAAAACTTATGCCTCACCAGAATGGGAGATGTCTCAAGGGAGCAAACCTGAGGGGCTGGGTTGTAAATGTGCATACACACAAACAGCCTTTAAGAATACTTACAGATAACAGTAAGGCTCTTGGGGTTTTTTGTTTATTTGTTTCTTTTTACCTGCAATGTGATTCACAAAATTCACAAAAAACTCACTTTGTGGATGTCCCATGAACCAATTCCCTAAATTCAGAGCCTCTGTTTAAAGCAGGCCTGAAGGATCACACTTCCACAGCAAGCATCGCTCTGCATGGCTTCAGCATGGAATCATAGAATACTTTAGGCTGGAAGAGACCTCTGGAAATCAGCTAGTCTGACCTCCTACTCCAAGCAGCGCTTGTTAGATCAGGTCAGGACCTGAATGGGAGGGTAGTCTTGAACACATTCAAGAAAGGAGATCGCAGAATCTCTCTAAATAACCTGTTCCACTACTTGACCATGCTTATGGTTTAAAAACAAACCAACCAACCCACCAAAAACATCCTTTTATCTATCCAGAATTTCCCAGGTTCTAACTTCTGTCTGGTATCTGTTGCCTCTCAGCCTGTTATTGTGCACCTCTGAGAAAAGAGTCTGGCTCCATCTTCTCTGAGTCCTCTGATGTAGTAGTTGCAGACAGCAATAAGGATTCCTCTGAGCTTTTTCTTTTCCAGGCTGCACCAACTCTGTTCTGTCAGCCTGTCATTGTGTGTCATGTGCTGCTGCCATCTGACCAGTTTGGTGGCCTCCACTGGACTTGCTCCAGCGTGTCAATGTCTGCCTTGTACCGGGGAGCCCAAGACTGGACCCAGTACCCAAACACAGTCTCACAGGTGCTGAATAGAGGGGATGAATCTCTTCCCTGGACCTGCTGGCTAGACTCCTGCTAATACAGCCTAGGGTGTGCTTGGCCTTCTTTGCTGCGAGGGTACACTGCTGACTCGTTTTCAACTTTTTGCCTGCTAGGATCTCCAGGTACTTTTCTGCAAAAGTCGCTTTGTATCTGGTTAGTGTCCAGCCTGTCTTGTCACATGGGGTTATTTTATTGTGGATACAGGACTTTGCACTTGCCTTTGTTGAACTTCATGAGGCTCCTGCCAGTGCATTTCTCCGGCCTGTCCAAGTCCCTCTGAGTAGAAGCCCTGCCCTCCAGCATTATCAACCACTCCCCCCAATTTGCAGTTGTTCACAAACCTGCTGAAGGTGTACTTGGTCCCATCGTGCAGGTGATTAATAAAAACATCTAACAGCACTGATCCCAATACTGATCCCTAAAAGATACCACTACTTACTGGCTGACAGCAGGACTTTGCACCATTGATTGAGTCTTTCATCCCAGCAGTCCAGCCAACCTTCCAACCACATTATTTTTCACTTATCCAGTCCCTGTCTCATTGATTTAATGATAAGGACACTATGGGAT
Organism: Aptenodytes forsteri; assembly: GCF_000699145.1. NCBI lineage: Eukaryota > Metazoa > Chordata > Aves > Sphenisciformes > Spheniscidae > Aptenodytes > Aptenodytes forsteri. The sequence continues at coordinate 1,648,660 of NW_008795025.1, read as the reverse complement.
ACAGTGTTGGAGTCCCTGTTAAAATCAAAGTATACAGCATCCACTGCCTGTCCCTTGTCCACAGCACTGGTCACCTTGTCACAGTAAGCAATGAGGTTGGTCACAATGATTTGCCCTTCATAAATCTATGCTGGCTGTTCCCAGTAACCTTGTTTGTCCTTCATGTTTAGAAACTACTTTCAGGAGTATTTGCTCCACAACCGGTCCCACGGACTGAGGTTAGGCTGACCTGGGTCTTCCTTCTGGCCAAATGACATTTGCTTTTCTTCTTTTGGACATTTTCTATTTGCATGAGATAAATATGGAAGCCTGAACAGATACCACTCAGGTTGGGGGAGAATCTCTGGATGATAGATTTTGCATATAGTCTGTTTTGTTAGTATACCTATAGACAAACATAAACGTGTAAAAAATGGTCTCTTTCAAATATCTGTAGGGACATTCAAGAACAAACTAAATCTAACTGAAAAGATTGGCAGCCTATTGGATGTATATAATTTTGTGCCTACTCCATTTAGAAACGCTCATTACATAAATTATTCATTATATGAGCAGACTCTTCAGAATAGGGCACAGAGAGTTGTATTTTAAGTGGCCCAGCACTAACATTTATTATTATGTAAAAATACTCTGATCAATTATAACTTTCCCCCCCTTTAAAAAACAGACCCCAACTTGCAGAAGTATGATTGTTGGTATGGAAGACCTCTTAGAGCTTTTAGCATTACCTTTAGCAAAATAAACTATGGCTCATTATTCTTGGTAACCAATAATTTGGAAAATGCTTCCCAAAGTGGCCCATCTTCCACATAGCAGAGGCACCTCTTTGGATTTAGTCTGATCCAGAATAGCCTGAAAGACTGTTTTTAATGGAAAACAAGTAAAACTTTCAGAATTACAACAATTACCTTTGACATGAAATGGCAATAAGGTTATTTTCTGTTGGGGGGGCACGCATTTGGGTTTTTTGTTTGTTTGTTTTTTATTATAAAGTATTTGTAACTGATGAAGTGCCACAGAAGACCACCCTATGCAGTAAAATGGCTGGACATGTTTGGAGCACTGTAAAACCATGAGAGGTTTGACTATCTCCCAAGACAGCAACAGAGTGATTAAGACGAGCCTTATGAGACAGCTTCACTAGGTTATCCAAGTTCTTACTTTTTAACTTGACTAAAGAGAACACAGGTCTTGATCATATAGTCCCCTGCAGATATTTGTCTAACCTAACCCTACAAACCTCCAGTTACCTCCGTAAGCAGTTCATTACAAGGACTTCATGCTCTTACTCTATGGACTATATCTCTCAGTTCGAACCTAATTCTTTCTACCTGCAATTTATGCCAATTACCTTTTTCTCCTAAACAATTTTAGCACATCTCACTTCCAAAAAAAAAAATCTGTGTCTTTGTTCTTTCTTCTCTAAAAAACTCTGCCTCTTTCCTCAAAGGACACATTCTCCAGACTTCCACTCATTTCTGATCTTTTCCTCCAGCTGGTCTATATTTTTTCTTGATGAGAGGTGTTCAAACAAAATCCTGAGGCATCAAGTGTTCAAAACAGAAGAATTATGCATGCAGTAACTCTTTATTATAAGCAAATACCCCACAGAAAAAAAAAAAAAAAAAAATACACAGACACAAAATCTTGGCCTCTTCTCCTCGCTCATTTATTTTGATAGCGAAGGCTTTTGAGCCCACAAATACAGAACATGGAGCACCCTTAGAGGATAACACTAGTATTCACAGCAACACTGACAAGTTGTGCAAAGACTGTAACAAAATACTGTGAGAAACCAACTCAGAATAAAGTCAAATAGCACAGATGTTCCTCTCTCTGATCAGGTACTTAACAGACTCTGTCGAACAAAAGTAATCAGCTATGTTTATTGGTATTTTCCATTTTTGGCTTGAGGAAATAGATTCCAGTTAAGAACTCTTACTCGTGTAAACAAAAATTGAAGTATTAAATATGCTTGAATGTTTTTAATCTTCCTGTTTTTAAAGTGAAAGAGGGTATTTTTTTGTTTCGGGGTGGGTTGGTTTTTTTTTTTTGAACAGGCCTTTTTTTGCATCTTACTTTAAAAATTTTCCTTTAAACAATACTCCCCTCATCCACATTTAACACCAATTATATAGCTACAGAGCTACTTTTCCAATAGATTCAGTTCTCCTTAAAGAAATCTACTAGATCACCTGAAATATGACAATACCATAGAAGTCAAACTCATCTGTCAGTTAATAAAAAAGACAAATAAGGCGGAAAACTATACTGTTGTTTCAGCAAGTTCAAGCATAAAAGTACATAAGTTAAGTACATCCTAAAATGAGTAGAAATGCATGAATATAGCAGATAAAAATGAACAGGTGGGATTTGAGCACTGATGTGAAGAAGAAAAAAGGATTGTTAATGAGTTTTAATTGAGAAGCTGTTACAAGTGAAATAAAGAGTAGGTGGAACTGAAAAATAATATAGTTGGAGCAGCCTGAAGGAGAAGGAAATTAGGTCATGAAGATAGATGGGAATAGAATTGGAATACTTCAAAAATGAGAAGTTTGATTTTTATGTAGGAGAAGAACAAAAATGAAGGGGGAGCTGAAGTTGGCAGCATATTATCAGAGCAACAAGATATAGACGTTACTGACATGGAATCATTCCATACATACTAGATAAAAGAGGATCGTGAGAAAGGCTGCAAAAAAACAGGTTTCCATTTATAAGGTAACAGGAAATTATAGAGCATGAACTATAGTTTTGCCAGGAAAAGCAAGAGTGAAACAAAGTTTAAGTCATGAAATTTGTTCTAGTATTAAATAAGGTAGATTTTCAGAAAGGTTCAACTTTTCAGTGCATTACAAAATATTTTGATGAAGACAAAAAGATTCCAAAATGCCTTCCAAATGATATAGTTATGAAATTACAATCCTCAGTATATTTTCTAATTTAGAGGGAAGAGCAATAATCAGGAGCAGAAAAACATGGATTTATGAATATGAACAAAGACGACTTACATTGAATTCTGCTCACAAGAACCTTCTGTTTATATGTAAGTTACATAATTAACTTGAAGAAAAATTTATTTGGAAGCTACCAAAGTACATATAAAGAGAGTAAAAACAAGAAAGAAAGATACCTGAATTCTTCACTAAAAGCAAACCAGTAATAGCAAAAACCAGTAATTTTATTCTTATTCCTTTTTATGAATTATAAGAGACACATTTTTCACTTAAAATCATTCAAGGAAAAGCTAATGCTGACAAATCTCAAAATTTTGATTACCTTGCAAACAGTTTGCAAATTTAATTGCTTCTCTATGTAACCGAAAATCTGGATCCCAAAAAACCCTACATTTAATAAACACTGAAAGAGGGTGGAACAGCATAGGATTAGAAGGTGTCTGTCTTTCACTTGCTGCATACGATGTTTTTCACGTATGTTATAAAGAAGTCTGTGCAAAATCTCTCAAAAGACCCACACTTCTACTTTGAAACAGTTCTGTTGGTTGCGTGAAATGGCTAGCCAAACCAACTTTTATTTTTTAATACAACAAAAATTTAAAAGCATATCTTAGTTCTGTGTCATATAGTTTCTACACAGGCCCTGCATTACTGTCATATTAAACAAGAATCATTAAAAAAACCCACAAAAATAAACCTTAACTGTGCATCCAAATCTGAGTGTAGAAACATGCGCAAAGAGATGATTCTACCCTCGTGTAGTGAACATACAAGCGGGCCACCATGACATATCTAAATTTGATGTACAAATGCTTAAAGCTGAATAAAAGATGGAGAAAAATTATCGCTTCATTTCGATAGTTTTGCTCCCACACAGATGACAAAGCCAACTAAATGCTACACAGTGGAGGTATTCTTGTAAATATAAACATCTTCCACATGTACTGTGCTGTCTGAAAACTGACATCTTTGAGAACACGCAAGAAAATCAAATTTGAGATACTGTCACAATTCTAAAGCAATGCAATTCTTTACTCTGTATTAGTAACTTACAAATTTGTAGACTAGTATCTGCTGCCATTATTTGAGGTAAGCAAACGCAAAAAAAAAAGTCACCATTATAAACACATAAAAATTATATATTGCCTGGCATTTACTTAAAGTGCCAAGGCAGTATTCAAGGCACTTTGATTATAAAATCCTTGGACTTAACAAAATAGTGGAAAGCTAATGACCAAAACTAAAAAGACAAGAATCTCACTTCGAGGTTAACAATTATTAGTAAAAAGTCAGGGGGAACTGTTTGTTGAGAAAAGTCTTTTTAATCACCTTTATATAAAGATGGTTAAATAAGATAATTTTTTTAATGATATGAAATGTGAAATTATATGAGCATAGTAGTGGCAGCTTGAAGCCACACAAAACCATGGCACTCATGACTGAAACCTGAGAAGATCCTCTAGCAATAGGAAGTTCTAATACCTAATAAGCCAACAGGATTGCAAATCCTTTTTCAAGTTACTTTCAAACAACCATACTGTTTATAGGCAGACAAGGAAAAGACAACCACTACTGAAATAAAGCATCCAAAACATTCAAAATAATCTGCAATTGCTTCCAGACAAGATGCAAACACCAATTTATGCTCATTTATTACTGAAAAATGTCTATTTTGTACCACAATCTAAAGTGATTTTATGTAAGCTATTAAAAAAAAAAGATTGAAAGCAAAGAAACAGATTTCACCTATGTACCCGAGGAACTGAAAACTCCCTTAATTTGAAAGTAATTTTTCCCCATTGTTCTGCAAGAATAAACCAAAGTTGTCGACAGATTTCCCTGGAGTATTCATGAACCACAGGCCAGAATTATGGAATTATATTTTGCCTTGAACTTCACAAAGTTAGCATGAGCAACAGATTTTATCAAAGAAAGAATCCCTACCTACAATGTGTTCCCAGATGCACCTTGCAGGAGTGTCTTGTGGACACTGGAGAGAAAGAGGGGAATATAATAGCTCAGAGCAAGTCACACTCGTTTCTTGAGGGCCTAGCCTGCAAACCTAGCTTACAAGTGAACTCCAACAGCAACCTGGGTTACGGGACAGGAAAGAACCTGAGCCCCTGGCAGGTGACCTTCCCTGTACTTCCATCTCCATATAAACCTGGAACAGAAACAACCTTAAAATTCCACAATTTTCCATTTCATTTACAACTCTGCAATTTCATTAAATACTTCTGTAACCCACAGAAGTGCTTCAAATTCAAAACATTTTAAATACTTGCCTTTTAACAGAAAGGCCACACTTGCATTAACAAATTTAAATACAGCTAACTATCAACAAGAACTGCCACCATTCAGGGCATATTAAAAAAAAAAAAAACAAACCAGTCCTCTGCACTCAGTGGGGTTTTTTTTAATATACTAAGGAAGGGATCATATTCCTTCTGGCAGCACAATAGCTGAAGAAGTCAATTGAGTACATTTATTCTATGATTCTATGATTTTTAATAGCAAAAGTTAACTTGTAAGGCTTGAAAATAATCCAATGCAAGAGAATGGATAGTAGAGTCCATAAAATGATATCAGGCTCATCAGGAATATTTTCATTTGGAAGCTATAGATCTGCATTCTTCAGGAGTGTTTGTATTTTAAAACTCATCTCTTATGGAACTGCAGCAAAGGGTTCTTTGTCTGAAGACAAATGGCCTCATGAATTTAGGATTTATAAAGTTTTAGTTCATTTTTATGGAGATAGCAGGAAGACTCCAACACAGATTTAACTGATCTTGTTTAGGACCCAACAACATTACTCTGTATTGGTTTAATACAACAAACAGTTCCTATTAATTACATAAAGCTACTTTTAATTTGGATAAAAATGCGGTGTTTACTATTTCCACACTACTAATGTCATTCTTCTCACTCAGTCAACCTCATTTGTTCACACTATCCCTCATCGTAAACCCGTTTTATCACAAAATACTCTCAATAGCTCTATTGACTCCTAAAACACCTCCTCCTCTACTCCTTTGCTTTTCTGAATCCTGAAAACAGCCTCTACCCACCCACAACATTTGACACAGTATCCTAATTTAGTTTGGCTGATCATCTCCGATCATTTAGTATTGCCCACTCCTTGGGCGCACCATCTTTTTGTGCTGTCCAATACATTACACTCAGATTTCTTTAAGGTTTCAGGGTCCTCTATCCTTTCATTTCTATTTTCACTTTCACCATCTCCATGCTGAATTTCCATACCTCTTACGTTGATTTTTCTATTGTATAATATCTCTTTGTTCTTAGAGTTAAGACAGCTAGAGAGAACACAGACAGAAAGCTTCACCCTCTTAAGTTTGTTATTTCTTCTCTTTTGCCGCCCTTTCTTACTTCTACAGCTTCATACTTATATATAATTTCTTCTTATTAAAGACCAATAACTAAACACCAAACACATTTCAATAGGATTCTTTTTGGTTTAAGTCCACTGTTTATGGATCAGTATCCACTATGCTGTCAACTGCATCTGTGCTCAGTTCCCAGCTGTCAGAAAAGTAGTATCTAAAACATCAAGAAATCTATTGCTGTGGTAAATAAAAACACAAACCCAAACAGTACTGCATTCCTGGAAGTCATTGGAGAGTGTTCTAGAGGCAATCTATGACTCATGCTCAGAAACTTCTTTTTGGAGACTTGGTAGGCATGTTATCTTTTATCTATCATGAATTACCTGTTTCAGGATGTCTGCTAAACATCCTGTGTTTACACTGCACGCCATTTATGGATTGGAACCAGACACTTGGGACCACATAAAACTTCAGCAAAAAAATCTTCAACTTGGTTACAATCAGTCTAAATACTATTTTCTGTTTTTAAACAGAATTGCTCCCACTTACAGTGATCCTTAACCTTCTAACATTATTCTGATACAAGAAGAAACTCAAATGGAGTTATCTAGTATTCTCCCGAAATGTTGTATTATAGTTTAATTAAAAAAAAAAAGAATTAAAATATTATAGCCAAAGGAAGGTCATCATTTCATGTATGGTCTAAACAAGCACTGCTGCTAAAAGAAGCCAACCTATTCTTCCCCTTATCCTTTGTTACTTGTTTCTAGGACTACATTCTCCTTGCGAATGCTTCTGCTGGAAAGCAATTTTCTCCAATCCTTAGGGTCACACATGCAGCCAGCCACTTCATCCTGCCCTGGAATGACACTACAATAAAAATGCTCTGTGCAGCTGTGTCTTTTTTGAATAATGCAATATACAAACCATCGCTTCTGTACATGTTCTCACTTACTCCAAAAAGGAGAAAGATTAGTTCAAGCAATTGTGCTCTGCACCTTGTTACAAGGTTCTACTCAAAATTAAATATTAACAGTGTACTTTTCTGCTTATTGATAAAAATGGATACTTAAATCCATTTTATTTGAAACCTTTCCAGGAAGGTAAGAACTTCCTCATTATATATTTGAATCTTTTAAAATTATATTCTGAATTTAATAGAAAACTTCTTATCAAGAAGTGTACTTTACATTCTAGGTTTTGACAAGAAATCATTAATATTAATTATATTTTTAAAATTATTATCTCCAAAGCAAGGAACCTTAGATGACTGGGTTGCCAGAAATATCTATTACAATATTAATAATTTTTTTTAAAAAGTGAGGTTTATCTGAAAGATCTCTAAGTACCTATTGCACAATCTTTTCAAAGTTCTTAATTTTTTTATATAGCTGCTCAGATGAAAAATAAAGCTAAAATGAGAAAAGAATATTAAAAAATAAGAATGTTGTTTAGGGAATATATGATCTCAATTTTCTATATGCAGTTGCTGCACATTTGAAAGAGACTACGCCTAACGCTAGTATAGTAATTATTTTAAATCATTATTGGGGGGGCAGGAATCATGTTCAGCCTTTCACTAAAACAAAAAGAACAAGAATATGGAAAAAAATGCCTTCTTTCTTATGAACATCTTTATTCGTATACTCATGACATAAGACATCCCACTGAGCTGTGTGTATGCACACACACAGAGTACACAGACATCAAGTAAGGTGCAAATGAGGCATGCATTCTTACAGCATTATACAAATGAAACTGCAATGTATAGTGCTTCTGAAGTAAATTAAGTAATATTCTGTGGGCATGTAGGATATATATAAAGATATAGCAAAAAAGCTAAAGAGAACAGATAATCCTCAATATCTGTAATGGGGACACCAGCCTCTGGCCTATGAATAGTAAAGTCCTTATAATCCATGCCTGCCCTAGTCAGGTTGCAAGCAGAAAAAAAAACTATATGGCCAGGTAGCTACCATCCTTAACATTAAAGAAAAGGAAAAGCCTTCTTCCAAGGCTAAGACAAGACATTGTAAACTCAAGGGGGTTTTTTTCCATCATCATAATTAGTACCCTGAAAAGAAAAAGAAAGAAAAAGAATGAAGAGATTTTTTTAGAACAACTGCATCTGACTCATTTAACCTGCATATCCACTAGGATAGATAACTTCTAGGCAGATAACTCTAAATGCGGTTTCCATGAGAACAGAGTAACATCATGATATTTTTAATGTCTTCTCTTAGGAAGTAATCTACATTTAAAACATGGAAACTAGCATTATAAACTAAACCAAAGTTAAACTTAGGTTCATACCCCAGTGGAATACTTTTACCCTATAATAAAATAAAGCCATTCTATAATAGTACTAAGAGGACAATATCCACGTTATTACTAATTGTGCTACATTCATCAAATTCTGGAACAGTGCTTTACTCTTCCCAGTAAGAAGCAATATAAAAAAAAGTATTCAAGTAATTACTTAAACCCTATCCTATCAAACAAGCTCCAGAAAACATTCTGACTATACAACTCAAACATCTAGCAAGGAAAAGAACACCCACAGATGTTGAACTACGCTACACTGAACCACAAGACCCAAAGGTCAAATCTGAAATAATTCTTACTATGAACGGTAAAGCAATCCCAAATACCAATTAAATATAAAAGCTCCTTTAGAGAAAATAGTATTTTTACTATTCAGAAGTGGTACTTGATATCAAGGAGGGAATAACAGTGATAGTCAATGCCCATCCCGCTCCCTCCCAGGAATCAGCAGAAAGTTTTCAATTCACCAAAGACCACTTGGCTGTGAGTTTTGTAAGCCTGGTGTCACCTGGGGTGACATATGGGGTTTTTTTATTTGTAGCTGGAAGAGAGTAACCATGTAACCATACCTGTCTGTTCCTGATGTTGTTAATCACAGGGATCTGATTTGTATTGCATAAACTAATATCCAACCAACTATTTACCTATAAGTAAGAATCAAGAAGGAATTTTTCCACTGTAATAAGTGAGACTTTTTATAATACTGACAGAACAGTGTCATAAATCTGAAGAATAACTTTGCAGAACTATCACAAGTTCTGGTAGGTCAGCTATTCAGATCAAAAATGACATGTCAAAAGCCTATTCTGAATGCTGTGGGCTAACCCTCAGAGTACAAACAGACGACAGTAGGCCAAGGGCCTTCAAAAAAAAAAAAAAAAAAAAAAACCCAAAAAAACCAACCAAACAAAAAAACACCAGTGGGAAAGACATTGAGGTAGTTAGCTTTGGAAGGGGCAGGCAAATACGCTGGGTCCATGAACAGCAGCAATCCCCAACATGATCCCCAACTGAACCAGGAGATACTTGATAAGCCGTAGTTGTAAACAAGGGAAGACGAATCACATGCTAAGCAGACAGTTTGGGGGTGGGGGAATTCCCCGTATGAATCAGTCTGGGATTTTTTTTTTTTTTCTTTACAAACAGGCATTTAAAGGCCACCTTTTCAAAGCCCATTCCAATGCTGTCCTTTAGCAGCACATTCAAGGCAAATGGCTTCTGATCAGAAGAAAATCCCTCTAGAAAAGGTCTTCTATCATGTTAGCAGAGCACAAGTGCAGCAGTAACACATTTTGAAGCATACAGAAAAATGGACATGCGTTTGCTGCTGCTGCTACTGGGAGAACTCCGAATAATGGGCTGGTAAAAATGCCATTACTAAAGAACTGCTGCTAGTAGAAAATTACACGTGATCTTTTTGTCCAAAATAGTTGTATTTCTAATAGACACAAACAGGAAGAATTAAATGAGTACATTAACAGCAGAAATATAATAGTACTATCTATGGGAACTATAAGTGCTCATTTATTCTTACCTTCTTCTGCCTCATCCTCCTGGGATGACATAGGCCCTCCTCCACTTGGGCTGACCAATTCTTCCTCTCTTGCAGACTCTCTTTGTAGACTGACAACTTCATAAATTGCATCCCCAGCACTTGTGTGGCTTTTTCCTTCAGACTAAAACAAAACGTGTATGTATTAGGTCCCCACTGTTGATAAATACAGTTCTAATAGTATGCCAAAACCAAACCCAAACACACACAAACAAATCTCCTATCAAGGCTAAACAATAGTTTGGGCAAGACTCCCTCAGATTTCTTTGCAATGGCACACATAGACTGGCAGTAATTGACAGCTCTGTTTCTCTAAGTTTTATAGGTAGAAAAACATAAATAAAACTGCATTATTTCCAAAGCTGCCTCTTAACAACCATTTTCAGTATTGTTCAGAACAATGATAAAAAAAGCTTTCCAATTTAAAAAGCTGTAATGAGATGAGGTCAAAGAGAAACTGCAGCAAAAGAAAAGAGGAGAGAACAAACAGGAAAAATATTGGAGTAACTGACATCACAGAAACAGGAATTGAATGCCTGAGGGGGAAAAAAATTTTAAAGGTAAGAGTTTTTAGTAGAAAAAGACAAGACTGAAGAAGAAACAAAACCTCATGCTTTTTGAAAGCCGTAAATTGTGAAAAGCTCCTTGTAGTGTTTTACTTATTAAAAAAACAGAAAAAATCGTCTTTCTTCCAGTAAATGTAATTTGTAATATACTCCTTTCAATGGGGAAATGTATTGGCTGTACCTAGCTATAAAATTTGTGTTTGCAGCCTAAGTTTTATTTATTTCTTACTTTTAGACATGTGCGTATGTGTGTCTGTGTGTGCACATGTGTACAAATCATGAATATCTGTCAATCTAACAGTTAAATTAACTTGGAAATTTGAGTGTGGTATTTGTAACTATATATATTTGAGGTCAGAATACTTTCAGTGGAAATCATTTTGTTTTGTAGAAGCAGGTTTTCTTCCAAATCTGTCTCTTTAGGCATTTGGTAACTTTCAAGGCAAACTACCTCAAAGGTTGAGGGGCAGGGGGAAGTTGTTTGCTTTCTTTTTACTTTAAGCTGGAAAAGTTGAGTTAAATTTAAGTCTTTCATGTTCAATGGACTTTCACATGAAAAGGAAGTTACCTATATTTTAAGCACTGGATACAAGGTTGCAAGTTTTAAAATAAAAGGAGTATTAGTTTATCCTCTGAGTTACAGTTTTGAACACAATTATTATTCAGTGACATGCAGTGATTAATATATTTGTAGAGAATTTTATAAAATTGCAAACTAATGATTGCATTAAATGAACCAGCCAAAAATGTTGTGCTATTTTGTTCTTTGTGCATCTTGCCTTGCCTAATCAGTTAAAATAAGGTAATTTTTTTGAACATATTAAAAACATCAAATTAACCATGAAAAAGAAAAAGAACATAATTTCATTTAGAGAATATTCAATTTGTTTAAAAAACAAAATTATGATAAAGTTGGAAGACTCCATGACACCTTCGTTGGAGATGCACATGAACTGCTGACCAGCACTTGCAATTTCAGCAAGCTGGTGAAATTATGCAGATGGGTACCTTAAATAGCCACCGCTTGGACTGAAGCAGTAACTTCTAAATAATAGAAATTATTTTATACTGAGAAAACTTTCCTACTGTATTTTAGGTTAATCATTCAGATCTGCTTCCTTTAAAGCTGATACTCCCTGGAAGCAGTGGCTCCAATTATCAGCCAGTTTTGCTGACTGAACTTCTCATGAAGTCAGCTTAATGAACTTCGGGGTGTAGACACAAATACCCTGCATTTTGTAACATTTAGCAGGATGATATTAGAGCCATTATCCCTGTTTTATTCTCACAGAACACCATTATCAAGTAATTACAAAGTACTTGGTTAAATCAATCAAATATTGATGCCACTGCTATCTATAGCTTTTATTTTTGAGGGAGTAAGGCATGAGATACTATGGATTTTGTTGTACGTTACAAGAATTACAAGTCTTCAGCTCCTTGTACATGCTGGTTAACTGCAAGACCTATCTCTATCAAATGCAAATAATTTGGTTATTTGTTTTTCCTGAAGCACAAATTTGTGATCTACAGGAATCCAACTTTACAAGGAACACGTTCTAATGATGAAAATGTGCATGAGTAACGCAGATAGATGGATAGATAGAAAGAACAATCCTAAATCACACAGCAACCTGCATTTATGTCATTCCTCATATCTGATTGCACCTCACCAATCTCGGTTCAGACTTTTAAATCTATGGGAATCCTTCCTCAGAAGAGTTCTGATTTTTCTCTGCCAATACAGGCAGATCCCACTTACCCCTTGCAGGAAAATACCATTTCATTGCTTGCTTCCTTTTGGAAAATCAGTAATGGATGCTTCCGTACTGAAATGGGCACCTTGCTGAGACAGCCCAAGTCTAAAGTTTCCTGCCAAGGACTCTGCATGCTAGAACTTGGAACTTGGCAGACTGCATGCATGAATTTCTCACTCACAGTCAAATACGTTACATTTGCACAATGACCAATAGCATTATTGTCATGATTTTACATCAGCACGAAATTATACCACAGGATTCATTGTCCTGTGCAGAGAAGCCATCTATCTTTGGAGCTGAGGCTTTTGATACTAATCCACCGTTACATTCCCTAGAATCTACTTAAGCTCAACTGCTTTCCCCAAAAGTTCACAAATGGCTGATCCCAATGCCATCTGCAAAGTTATTTTCCAAGGAGTAAATGTGCCCTGAGGTACAGCATCTTTCAGAGTTATCTGCAGGAACAGCTATCGCAATACAAACTGTCCAAAGGGTAATTGGCTAAATAAAGACTTGCTACAGGTCAGCCAGAGAGATCCTGTCATCCATAATCATGACAATCTTGTAGAAAGAGTACAAAGATTAAAAGCATTCCTTTCCCAAAAATCTGCAGAACAGCTCCTCAGAATTTTACAGCAGGAAGAAACGAATGTGTTTCTTCAGGAAGAGGAGGTATGTGTACATTGTCACATTATAAGGGGTGAGAAAGAAAAAAAGAAAGCATCCATATTACTCAATTTAAAACTGTACAGTTGTAAGTGATTTAAAAGGAAAGCTTAACTGATTATAGATAAGTATCAAACAGCTGAGAATGTAATATTTTCAAATGTATTATCTACATTTTAAATGTAAAGAAATTATCAACATTTGCATGTAACGGTTTTCTCAAATTTTCTTCAATTCTAAGTTGCTATGCTAATCTCTAGAAGAAATACAGAAACAGCATTGCATGAGATTTATTTACTCACTAAGTGTTAAACACAGCTGCACTTTTGCCGTGTAGTATCAACATAGCTTGTTTTTTCAGACCTATTACTGTACCCCACAGGAAGATGACAACTCAAACATTCACATTAGGCTCAGTAAAATTAAATCACTGCTCTTTTGTTTCATTAGTCAAAGATGATGGACCGCTATTCCAATGCAAACGATACAGTTAGCCTCTGCTGTTCACTTTTTGAACCAATACCACAACATAAGTCTTTGGAGAAAGCAGTTCAACAGTCACTGCAAGAGGATGCAGTTGTGCATCATCCTACAATGATAATGGGCAGGCATACAGTCTTTATGTACCTTACCCAATGCCAAAAACAGAAGAGACTTTAGCATTCTATTCAATAGATAACTATTCAACAAACATTACCAGATGAGATGGATATATCATCTCTCAGTGCTTGAGGAAGAAATAAATGCACGTTAATTACACAAGCACAGGACTGGGAAAGCTAACATATAGGGAATACACAACTACGCATTAACCTTCATCTTAACCACTTCCTCCCTCTGTAGAGTCGAGCAGTGTTTGTACAACTTGACTTAAAAGCCAAACTCCAAAGGACTAACAAACTGAAATACTTCAGAGAAGAGTTTGCTAAAACGGTTATTTCTTTACTGCTATTTGAACATTTCATAAGGTTACAATCATCAGCAAGAAATCACACGAACAATGCTAATTTAATAAATCATTGCAACAATAATGCCCTTAGCCTCACATTTCAAAAAGCCCTGGGGCAGCGAAGGACAAGGACGTAGTTCATTTTATACCCTTATCAGCAACCACGGGGGTGAAAACATGGCAACTTCTCCATGCAGCAGAACTTACTTTTCCAGATAATCTTCTTCCAAACTTCTCTTTTTGAAAACATGGAGAAATCTACCTTCTCAGATACTTGAAAAAACAATAGTAATAGCCTAATTCTTTTAAACCTCTGCATTAGGTTCCTTTGCCTTTAATTGATTATATTCTTACAGCCACCTACCTTCACATTCTGAACCTCAGTAGCCAGGATTTCCCTTTGTTATATATTAGTTGATTTTACAGTGAACAATTAAAGAGTCATTTCCCAATTTTACCAGTCAAATAGACTTGCTTTAGATGTCTGCACACAGGTCAGACTGTATGAAATTATAGAGAATTCAATAGATAGGTTCAAAATTGTTTAAGACCACAAAGCTTATGACTCATTGTAATTCAGTTTACAAAGGCATTGAACATTTATATATGCTACTTAACCATTATGCATTTAAGCATCTCAGCAATAAATAGTTAAAAGAAACAAACTACTGAGGTACAAGTGCCATGCTAACTTTTATGAAGGCCAAATTAAGACAGACAAAAATGCTCCCAGCATCAACTTTTCTTTAAAAAACAAACATGCAATACCTGTTTTAGCTTCATATAAAAAGTTTCTGTGAAGGTTTTTCTGCTGAAGTACCAGAAGCGTTCATTGGCAGGATACACACGCACAACAGTCTCCAACAAAAACCGGACTGGCTCTACTACTTCAGTAACAACCATATCCACTGCCACAGTCATGAATACACGCTTATCTAAAACACAAAAATAAGTCACGTGCAGAAAAATTAGCCAATTCAAATTTCTCAAAACAATAAATAGCAGAAGTGGTGTTCAAATTGAAAACCCTTTCTATATAATTATTGATTCTATTGCACCCATTTTATTTATCTGAGTTCTACACCCTACATGCCTGCTGCATAGAATGAGAGTATGCATTAAACAATGTACCAAGTAAATCCGATACCTTTTTAAAACAAAGAAAATATATCTTTGTTATAAAGACAGGAGCAAAACATCATGCAAAGAAAACAGCATTAAGATACATGATCCCTATCAGACAAAAGGAATGTGCACAAGATAAGATCACATTTTAAAGTGTAAACTTATTGCTGAGGGAATATATATATATGTATAGCAAATCAGTGTCAAGGGTCTCCAACAGCATTGTTTGTCCTAAATCCTCTCATTACACTAAGAAACACTTCAGATAATTTTTTTATGTCCATGCCCATACTCTGTCAGTTACAAGGACTCAAAACATTCTACCCCTCCCTGTCCTACTCTCTGGGTCAGACAGTCCTCACAGCTGCAAAACATATTTTTAAAGCAAAGCACGGATCAGTAATCTTAATCTGTAATAGCTCCATCTTCCTGATACTGAAGCGTAGCTCCAACTTTTTCAAGTAGAGGGGAATGCAGGATCAACTGACCAGAGGACAAGACTGAAATAGTCCAAGTGTATCTTACAGGTTTACAGTGCAAGAAAAGGTTTGCTGCTTCTGGAAACATTCCTCACAGAGAGACGTAGTAACCATCATGTTGCATCACAACTCTCATCTTTCTTGCAGGAAAGATTTTTAAAATAAACATTTAGAATCAGACATTATGGATCCCCAGGTTCCCTTGTCTTATCAGACCAAAGAGGCAAGTGGGCATTTAAAAAAAAAAAAAAAAAAAAAAAACAACAAAACACAAAAAAACCCACACCACAAAACCAAACCACACCACACACACATGAAGTCATATCATAAAACAGAAACTGTGTCAAGCTGCGCAGCAAGAGTTTTGCCTGTATACTACTAGAAATAATGTGGTTTGAAAATCCATCAGCAAGGACGGGGGGGGCACTGGCTGTATATACCTGGATATGCCTTGAAGCAACTGATGCGAGCTCTGCCTTGGGATAGCAAACAAACTTCAGATTTGCATTCAAACCTTTTACATCACATCAGAGAACATCAATTCTAGTGATAAGAAACTGTGCTATATAATCTAGCACTTCAGTGCATCACTTCCAGCTGCCCCAAGATGAAGGGGATGTAATGCTATTTGTAATCAATTCACCCCAAAACTAAAAGAAATAGAATAGCAATGGCTACGATTTATACTGCTTTGCTGAGTACAGAAGGTGGAAAACAACTTCTGAATGCTTAGGACCAAAAAAGAGAACAGGTACATAAGCCCCAAACCCCAATTTAACGTCTCCAAATCAGCAACACACAGCTCTGAACAATTATTCACATTTCTATGTTGCATATGTTTATACAAAAAAGTTCCTAGCCAAGGACTGTTGGAACATAATGGTATATGTACTCAGATATATGCACCACGATTCCCAGGAGAAAATACATACAGCAAACCCATGTCAGGTAAAACAAATTTACAAATTAGATTAAATTACCTTTAGGAGTTTCCTCATTAAGTACTAGAAACATGGGTGCATTAGGATTCCACATTCCAGTAATTACATAAGCCTTCCCATCAGAACTCTATGCCATGGATTCCTAAAAACAAAAACATACAGGATTCTATTAGACTCATGGTTTGACATCACAGAGATTGAGCATGGGGAAGGGAAATAGTTCTAGGAACTTCAGAGTAATTTTGTGTTCGCTCTAGAGAACACAATCTAAATAAAGAATATGAAATAACGGATTGAGAAAAGTTATAGGGAAATGGGAGAGAAAGAAGAAACATTAGAAGACAAACATTATAAAAGAAACTGAAGACAAGATAGTTTATCAACATATCTTTTTAATGCTTATTATAAGCATGAAATCATGGTGGGATATCTGCCACTACTTTCTGAGCAGCTGAGATGGTTGTTAGGAGAGGATGAGTTACAAGAGACTTCATGAAATTAAACTAGCCCTCCAGTATACACAGAAATGGTCCAGAAAAAAGAAAAAATGATCTTAGCAGAGTAAGACCTTAACAACTCCAACCCAAAGGTCAGGCTGATTTTTTCCCACTCCATAATTATACCTCTGCCAGTTTTTCCCTGAGTTGCTCAGGCATGGACTTGCATTTGTAAATGCCAATGGACTGGAATTCCAGTTCACAGGAACTTGAGATTTAAAGAGCCAAATTTCAGGACAGTATGCAAATTAAAGTCAAAACAGCCACATACGATAAAGTTAATAATAACAGCAATGCCTCTATATCTGGTTAAAATAATCCTATGCTATACATCTGTTACTTCTACAGCTACTTCTTACAGACCTGCTAGGAACAATCCGAGTACGTGACCTGCACATATGAACTATTACTAGTACGAGGTAAGTACATGCTTCCTGAGTTTTCTGGGACAGTTCCTATGGATCCAACAGGCCTGTATGGTAGCCTCTTTATAGATGAAAGGAGACTGACATTCCTACTCTGCAATGCAATTTGTGGTAGAGCGGTAAGAGTGACTGAGTTCTCCAGATTTAAATAGGTAGAAAGGGGGTTGAAAGGAAAACACAGATTTGTATGTATATGCTATAGCCAAGAAATTAACTAATAAGCCATTATATCCAGTGGTTAAATGTACTTGGAATGTAAATGTAAATAGAATTATAGGTGGAGTAAAGACAGGAATTCAAATATACAGTCCATACAGTAAAAAGGTGTTATATAGATTTATAGAAGCCAATTCATTATGCTCCATAACTCACTATAATTTATTCAATTTTCTAATCAAATAATAAAAATGGAAAATTGGAACTAATGTCAGCAAATAAAACCAGAAAAAATGAGCTAGTAGATACAAACAGGCAAATAAAAGAGTCTGACAAGAGAACTAAATACTGATAGCTAGAATCATCAACATGAATAAAGAAACGGACTGAGCAGAACTGGGACAACTGTACAGCCACAAAATGTCTGATTGGTTTAACTCAAGCACTTCTTGACTTGAAAATGGTTGTATTCTCATCCACAGCATGAAAGTAAATTGATATTATCACAGAAAGTATCATATTATTTTGTAGTTCTCTTAGAAGCAACTCATAAGAAATGAAGATTGTAGAAGACAAGTGAATACTTCAAACTCTGAGCAAGAGTTTAAAAAATAAAGGCAAAGTTTTCAGCGCCTTGGAAAAGTAAGACCACTTCCCCAATGCCCAAATATAAAAACAATTATTTGCTCTAAATTTTTAGGCAACGTGCTTAACACAATACAGCTTGATTATTTGTAACAACCAGCTGTCAGCTGACCTAATCAGTGCTTCACCAATTGAACAAAAAACAGATGCCACAGATTTTAATATTAATTGAAATGTTTTGTCCATTGTATGTAACAAGTTTGTTTCTAGTTTGAAGATATAAACCCCAGGATTTAAGAAAAAAAAAAACAAACAAAACCAAACAGATGAGAGGTTTGTTTTGCTTGGTTTTGTTTGGTTTTTTAAATCACCTCTATCTTACTAAACAGATTATTAGAACTAAGTATTACCATGTCTAGTAAATGCATGTCACTGTTCTTCACATTCCGTCCAGGGCTTAGTAGCATCCCAAAGCATCTGTGAAGTTTGTTTTAAAAAAAAAAAAAAAAAAAAAAATTAGCTTTTCAAAATACAAAAGTTATTTTCTTGAACATAATGGCACAGCCACCTACTGCTTCTAATTTAAAGAAAACCCTTCTTAGTAATTTTTTTGTTAGTGTTACGCCAACACTCAGAAAACATCACATTATAGAAATGACAATGAAATTATTTTCCAGAACGAAGATGACAGAAATTAGTGTCTTACTTGTGAACAATCAATTATTCTTAAAGACAACTTAGAATACTGAGCTTAAAGATACCAACAATTCGTATACATTAGTGATGGAGATCGGCAAGAAGAAATTCACTCTCTCCCCAGTCCATTTTAAAAATTGTTTTCATACAATCATATGAAAAGTTACAAATTCACACATTCTATCACCCATAATGTCACTGGTGTAAAACATCATGTAGCATCATGGGCCCTTAAAAAAACTAATTTGCTCAATTTTTAGACTTCTTTATTTTTTAAAACTGAACTTCTGTATTATACAGGGCCTTGAATTCCAGAATTCCAGTCCAGTCGCTTAACAAGAAAGTGTTCTTGATATTTTTAAGAGTTAAAAAAATAAAAACTCCAAAACATTCCTAAAACATTCAGACTTTCAAACTTTCTGAATATTGAAGGTACTACTCAAAAGAGGACCAGCTTGAATCAGGTTGCCCAGGGCCTTGTCAAGTTAAGTTCCGAGCATCTCCAGGAACAGAGAATGAATGATCTCTTTTGGCAACCTGTTTCAGTGCTCAACTCCCTTCGTATTAACGATAACTGGCCTCATTCAACAGAGGAATTTCCAGGGAAGTAACTTGTGTCCCAGGACTCTAATCCTACCACTCTGCACCTCCAAGAAGAGTCTGGCTCCACCTCCTCCATACCCTCCCACCAGGTATTTGAATGCACCAGGAAGAGCCCCCCATTCCCACCTTCTCTAAGTCTGAACAAAAGCAGTTCTGTCATCTGGGCAACCCACTTATCCAAATGAAAATTCGGATTTTTCAGCAAACGTATATTATAAGAGATTATTTGAACATTCATAGGTTAGCAATGAAGACAGAATAGTTTCAGAGCTTTCAGGCAAGCATACTGTATCATGAACAGAGGTATAATAGCAACTATCATTTCAATAATGCTATTAACTGTAAAAGTCTTAAGATACGCAATTACTACACCATCTAGTAAGGTTGCCCCTATTACATTTGGGTATATGATTTTCATTTTCCACTTCATTACACTTAAACAGTAACTTACGTCAATTGTGTTTTTCCTTGTCCATACTCTTTCACTTCTAGAATCTTAAAAATCAAAGTGATAAATAAAACAGTAGACAATTTTGATTTATCTATATAGCATAATGCAGTGCCATGTAAAGCAACCAAGGCAGCTAGGATGCTAGGACTTATATTTAATCACACAAGGAGGCTTCTCTGTGAGACTAATTAGACCAGGCAGCATGTTACAGTAGACTGACTTACTACTTTTTGTCCCTGAGGTAGAAATAACTCTGAGAGGGCTATAATTTATAATAGTAGAGGGGTCACTAGTTTCTGGTACACGTGCTAAAGAAAACTGTAAGGCTAAGATTCAGAGGAAGGCAAAATATCTGTGCTTTTCAAAGATAACAGCTCACAGATCCTAGCTCTTGCTGTGCTTCTCTCAGATGTACACAAGTTCTGATGTGTGCCAGCCAAAATTTTTGGGAAGTATGCTTCCAAAAGAGTGGGAGTCAGGAACAAGTAACCCCTGCCTCTCACAGAAGTAGATACTTATGATGACTGGCAGCATCCTGCTACTAGAAGCGTCAGGGCTTCTCTTCCCACTAAATTCAAAGAGCAAAATGAGTTGAAGTGAGTTCAGGACCCTCACTTGCAGAGGAGCTAGATTTTACACAAACGGCTGTCAACATGTTCAGCCTCCAATTTGAAGAGGCTGAATCACACACCCAGGATTCAAAATGACCTGCACAGACTGTGGGCCTCAGTCTTGCCACTTCTGACATGTTGGGTTTTCTGCACTTGCAGATGGCTATCAGTGGCTACGTACAGGTGCACTACTCTGTTTAAATTCAACTAGTTTCAAGACCTGCAAAAAAAGAACTTAAATTATTCTTCACTAATATATATTTCCATTTATATAAATACAAATGCTACCCACTGATAAGGCTTATGGTATTAAGTTAACGTGGAAACATGATCTTTAAGAGTCTCCAGTACTACTGAGCAACCAGCCAATATTCTGTACATCAGTTCCAAGGACTCCAGTCTAGATTTTAACCTAAGCTATACCTACATAACTTGGTATTAACTTTCCTGTATGACTGGTAGCATACCATACTTAAACACCACTGTATTGAGAACAGAGTCAATCCTCTCATTTCTCAGAATGAAAGGCTATTTCACTCTTCAGAACAACTTACTTAAAGTCCTCTGATTATTAACCAGAATTTTCTTCTTGAATCCTGTAAATAACTGAGACTTGTTATTCCACATTGTGGAACTGAACCTATGTAGTGCCACACGTGACTCAAACCTGGGAGACAGGAATGAACATAATTTCTTTACCTGCTTTGACCTAGATAAAAACAGACAAAACCCAGGTCAAACAGGCCACAAAGGTAGGAAGGGCCAAAGTAACTCAATTGAGGGTAACCTACTCTATCAACCTAACCCAGCCGCAGGCCCTATCAGAACACCAGGAGGTAGCAAGTTTCTGAGTGATACCAGGTTTATTCTTCTGAGACCATGAAGAAAGATTCTTGAACTCTTTAGACCAGAGACCAAATTTCTTTAGCAGCAGCATTTTTTTGCATTATAATTTCCACTTGGAAATAGTTTTGAAGACACATTAAATTGCTTAGAAGCTCACTGTCTGATGTAACCTGAATTGATACCAGTTTTGAATTTTAATATTATGCAGTGTAAGTACATAATATGACTTACAAGCCTGTGTATGTCATGTCAATTAAATAACTTTTTAATCGGCAAAGCTTGTGGCGATAAAAATAGCAACATATAATTGAATATCCTAAACAACATCAAAATAAAAGCTGATTTCCAAGGAAGGCAGCTTTACTTTTGGAGGAAAAAAACCCAACAATCAAATGCTATTCAGAAATGCTTAAAAGGGTTCATCATTCATTAACTGAATTCTGAAGCCAAAATTATTTAAATTAAAAAAAAACATCCTATTTTCAAAGTATTTTTAAAGCCAATGAATAGCAAAACCACAATTTTACAATACAGAAGAATGATGATAAAAATCCAATTCTGTTTAGTATCTTTATCAATGATCTGGACAAGGGGATCGAGTGCACCCTCAGTAAGTTTGCAGACGACACCAAGTTGGGCGGGAGTGTTGATCTGCTCAAGGGTAGGA
>NW_008795025.1:1591957-1625777 GCF_000699145.1 Aptenodytes forsteri | reverse complement strand
CACTTAGGGACATGGTTTAGTGGTGGACTTGGCAGTGCTAGGTTAACAGTTGGACTTGATCATCTCAAAGGTCTTTTCCATCCTAAACAATTCTATGATTCTATGATTAAACTTACTAAATTCTGCTGTATATTCCTTGTCTAAAATTTTAGTTTCATTTTTGAAACAAGAGCTTGAAAGCAAGTGAAGAAATCAATCTTAAGTTTTGGGAGGGTTGTGGGGCTTTCTTCTTGATTCTCCTATTATCTTGAATTCCTTTTTCACTAAAATTGAATTCTCCTATTGTTACTCTTTTGGTAAGATTGCCATCTGGTGGCGTTTGCTATTTTTAAAAATTGAGCTATTGAGAAGGCATTTCTAATTTAAATTAATACAATACCTACTACTACTGTAGTAACAAGAGTCTACTGTTAATGAACACATTAACTGTTATTCTTCACATGCATGGTCCGCTTCTTGTGCAAGTGCTTTGCACAAAAAGTCAGATTATTCTGTCCAAAAGGGATCCCTCTCATGCAATTTCCAGGAAATACAAAATGAGTCATCAACCATTCCTGAGCTCTTCACCATCACTTCAAGATAAACATTAGAATCATATTATAACAAAACTACAAAGGAATCCTACTCATCTTAAAGACTCCACCAAAAGATTGTTTCTTCTAACCAGCAGGTTGAGTCCAAACTTGTAGTGTTCCAATACATTGATCTAACAGATTAATGTTCGCCAAGGTTTAACATAGCTCAGACAACCTAACTTGGCTACTTTTACTAAACAGCGAGATGCTGGTAATGCAGGATTACAATAAATGCATGTGTTTGCACTACTTAAAAACAACAGAAAGCAAAATCAAAAGCATCTGAATGTCGTAAGTATCCTAACACCACATTCAAAAAGACAATTAAATGGCAAAAAAACAAGAATGTTTGAGTATTACAGGCTATGTTTCTTGTTTTCACCTAAAAAAAAAGAAATTTAAAACTGAACTGTGCACCTATAAATTAATTGTATTGTGCAATAATACTTTCTGTGTTACTGTTGTATTTCTTTCTGTCACATAACTTACAAAGCCAGGAAAAAGTACATTAAATACTGTTCTCTCAAAAACTTAACCTGCGTTATTTTTACAAGAATCTTACCTTTCAATGGCCAGTTCTTTGTTCGAGAGTTGCTGAACTGTAATCACCACTTTCTTCTCAATTCCCTGTTTAAGCTTGAAATATAATTTTTCTCTATCCTTTGGCACAGGGCTAAAAGAATAAAGAAACACATTTCTTTAGCACAGTTACATAGGATTAACAGTTAAATACAGAAAAGAGAGTAGCAGCCCACTTAAACTGTTAATGGCTCAACTCATTTGAGAGACCTTCTCTTCCTTTATTCAGAAGTTAATAAAACAACACTGAAGAAAAACAGACTATAGACTTACACTTAGTATGCTGTCTGGGAGATTTATCAGACAAAGATATGCAAAAATGCATGGGGTATTGGGTGCATGGGGTATTTTGGATTCTCAAAAGATAGAAAATATGCTATATACTGGCTATGAAGCAAAAAATAAATAAGACATTTTCACAGAATTAACTCTTATTATCAACTCCCTCTTCCATTCCAAAAAACCTTCTAATTAACTGTTAAGCAAAGAATACTTTGCTCCCCTGTCCCCTGTAATGCTTAGAGAAGTTTACATTTTCTAAATCTTCAATAAATTTGGAATTCATGAGCTTATTTTAAAAAAAAAAAAAAAAAACAACAACACTCAAAAAAGAGACCACTAGACTGTATTTACTGAAGAAAATTGGTTTGACTAAAGTTTTTAATGGACGTCCTACTATCTTTTCCATTGACACAGGCCTACCTTGAGCATCCCTACCAGAAATCGTGTACTTAAAAGAAACTAACTTGAAAAAGGTATCTTGATTTTTAATCTTTTTACAGAAAAGATACAGAGAAGAAAATTGTAAAAGCAAAGCAACAGCTTCCTTTTTATAACAAGTCTACTTATGAAAAGAGGCCAAATCAATTTTACTGCAACAGAGTAGCTGTGCATTCTGCAAGTAGCTATATGCTTTTTTCAAAGAGATTTCTACTTTTCCCTTTCTATTCAGATTACCTAAAATTTCCTTTTCCATCATCTTCTTTGACTTCTAAGGAAACACTGAAAGTGTACACATCGCTATCTGGAGTAGGAAGAACAAAGTCCTTAACATGATCAGATGCTTGTTTGGAAGAACGTTTGAATGCTGTTGAGAAACTATATAAAATTCGGCTGACCTGCAGAAAAGCAAAAGAATTAATAGTTTTATCAAAAATAAAAGAGTATTTTTAATGGGGTATTATGGGGTATTGTGATGTGGGTTTGAAGGTCATAAAATTACTGTCACTTGTCTCTTATACTGAACACAAAGCATGGCTCATATAACACAAAACATTCAGATCAGGGTATGAGTAACAACATCTATTTCCATTTGTGTCACATTCACTGCTCATGTAATGGTCAGTAAGTTAATATATATTACAAGATTAGGAATGCAACTCACTAGAGGACCTGAATAATGTACTTTTCAGGTTGTGTATTTAACAACACAACTTACAGCTTGCTCTTGCAGATGTCAAAAACCCAAGGTGATTTCTTCTTTTTAAACCTCTATTTTTCCACTCTAGAAAATCCTTTTCTCCCGAACTATCACATAGTTCTTCCTAAAACATCTAGGGCAGAGTACTGTAAAATGATTCTTTGTAACTCACAAGGTCTACACTGCAACTTTAGTCTGAAACCTACCCAAATGAGGCCTGAAAAACAAAATATTTGTCTTAAACTTAGGCTTTCTAAATCTTCCCATTACAGTGCACTTTGGAATTTTATTGAAATACTAGAAGAAAAAATTTAAATTATATTAATATTCACATATGACTAGCTGCACATTCTGTGAAATTCATTATGTATGTGTTAACATATTTTTCAAGACACTATATACCATTTCCACATCTGGAATAACTTCTTAAAATACCACTTGTATCCTTCTTACAAGTCACTGTACAACATTTAATACTTACTGCCTCTTTAATCTCACAGGAGAAAACATGAATCTGGAACTCTTCAGTTCCACAGCTGCTTTCAGTAAATGCAAAACAGTCGCTCTCTGAAGTCCCATTTTGTCCCCGCACACAAAACAACACCTTATAGATTGGAAAAGAGGCTATCTCCACATTGCTTGATTGATCTATTATTCTGTCAAGGAAAGGAACAGAGAAGATCAAAGAACAAGGTCAGTAAAACAAACAGGCCTACCTAAAAGACTCTTCTGCAATTAAATAAATATCTAAACTGTAATTACTACTAAATTCAAGTACACAAGATGGGCAGTAGGAACAGAAATGTCAGGCTTCCCAAATTTAAGATGTAAGTGTTTCTGGTTGTAACATTGGCTTAATTTTTTTTATACTCTATAATATAAACAAATATAGTACATTTATGTCATGCAATAACAATGACCATCATTGCTCTGCAATCATTTGTGAAAAACACAAGTAGAAACGTAGAAACCACAGGAACCATGAAAATGCAATTTGCATACAAAGATCAAAGAAATTTCAATATTATAAAAGAATTTAAATCTCTGTTTAAGAAAACATTAAGAACACATTATTTATTCAGAATCTACAGGGCTATATAGCTTAGCAAATGCTTGCTGCCATGTTCAGATGAATAATAATCACAGACCTAAGGGCTCGTAAAAAATTTTAAATTCCTCTCAAACTCAGAACCCCACGAATATTTCAGAAACTTTAAAGAAGACAACAGGGGTGGTGGTCTCAGAATGGACCACTAAACAGTGAGTTTTAAAGAATAATAGTTAGAGCTACACAGTTCTCCCCTGTCTTTTCTCTCCTTGTCCATATGCATATTCACATCAAGGGTGAATAAACGTTCGTTACCTGGACGAGAATCCCAAGTCTGCAACAATAAAAATAAAGGACTAATCTTCTAAAGGCAAGAAAAGCCCAGAGAGGATTCAGCATGCTGTAATATTGGTGGGACACATTAAATGGAACCCCACACGACAAGTGTTCAGATACCAGGAATGGAAACACTCCTCAAAGATGACACTGGTGTCACTTGAACTTTGATGGAATGTATTATGTCACACATGGATTCACCTTTACAGTTCTGTGCAGATTCTTAGGCAGTCCTTCACTTAATGATGTCCTCTGCAATTAAAGATCAAAGGAACCTGCAGTTTCACTTGCAAAACAACCTTCCTGAATGGCCACAATGGCTACAAAAATAGGTACAGCACACCTAACATCTAGTGTCTATGTGACAGTTGCCATCATAAAAGCATGCAGTGTAATTTCCTAATTCAAATTAAATATTGCCATAAAGTCAAACAAAATCTTAAATTGGGTTCAAAGAACAAAATGGAAGAAAATAATATACGTGCTTGAAGGTCCTTCTGTCTTTCTGCACAAGATGATAGTCAATACATAGGCAGAGCACAGAAAAGGAAGGAAATCTAACCATATCCTTCAGATATCTTGGTATCAGAGTTAAAAAATAAAAATCTTGCATATTGCGATGCTCCCTACTTCTG
This sequence comes from Aptenodytes forsteri, assembly GCF_000699145.1. Classification (NCBI taxonomy): domain Eukaryota; kingdom Metazoa; phylum Chordata; class Aves; order Sphenisciformes; family Spheniscidae; genus Aptenodytes; species Aptenodytes forsteri. The sequence continues at coordinate 1,621,184 of NW_008795025.1, read as the reverse complement.
GATGGAAGACTGCTACAGGTATGCCTTTAGTGCACCCTGATTAAGAACCCTTGACTGTCATCACTAATTAAAAGACCCTTCTCACATGGGACAAGTAAATGTTTTCTAGTATCTAGAGACTATCAGCATATGCATCATGAGGCAGACACAGGTGAGACTTGGCTTTAGCAAAGCAGTATCTGGAAATAGAAACCAGCATCTCAAATCCTCAAATCTTTGAGCATCTCAAATCCTCAACAAATATGGAAGAGTCTAGAACTGAAACTTCAGCTAACCCAAGGCCAGCAGGACTAGTACTGTCTCAACATATCTACCTTGGAGGTGATTACAGACTAGGGAGGTTGGGAGAAAACAGGCATTACCAGCTCTCCCTTTCCAGTATATCAGAAATCACTGAACAAGATGCTTGAGAATATTTGGCCCTACAGCTAACAAACAGGCACTGGCTGATAATCAATACAGAGACACTGACCCTCAGAGTAATCCCATGCCCCAAAGATGACTTTCAGCCTCGTGCTTCATTTTCAGGATTCATTGGTTTGAAATGGGTCAAATAATCCTTCATGGTATAAGGGCTTTGAGCAAATAACCACAAACAAGTGAATGTGACCACTGATACAGCACTTCCACAAGTCAACCATTTCCCTTTGAAAGGCAAAGTATTTCACTGTATCTGATTACTGACAAGCAGTATTACTACCATGCTCTCTATCATTATCCACAAGCTATGGCATGCACATGTAGACAAAAAGTATGATAACATTTCTCTCTGCTTTAAGTTCCAAGAGACTTATACCTAGACATGTAGGTACCACAAATTTGCAGGCAGTTTACATGAATGAACTACCTGGACAAAGAGGCATCTCTTATTATCATATTTGAACAGAGATGCAGGTAGAGAGATATGCTTTTCTTGACACTGTATGGCAACCGCTACCACCAACCATGTACTGCATGTTAAATTCGAGCATGCGTTTGTTGCTTCAGAGGAATTTCTCAAGAATAACTGTCTTCAGCAAGAACTTTACGCACAAATCCAGCAATTCTACTTCCTTGTGTGAGTAACAAAGTCAGAATCCACCTTTTATGTGTCTGTGCAAGTAACAAAAGAAACATTTGTGTGTTACCTTACAGAGCCTTCTGGAATGTTCGGAACATAAAGCGTTACAGGTAAAGGGGCTTGACTTGAGGATTTCATGTTTGCCATGGCATGTAGAGCTTCTGGTTCATTTCGAGGGGCAGACACCTTTGTGCAACCTAAATAAGTCAGTTTGTTAAACAATACGCTGTCCTCTTCCAGGGGTTCACTGGGAGAAGATGGCCTTGGTGCAGAGATTTCTGAAAATGAAGAAACCTTTTCTTTAACCATTTGTTTTTATTTTTACACATTGTTTTCTGAACAAGTTCCATAGCAAAATCTCCCACTTTTTCTGAGAATAGACATGGGGGTCAAAAGTCAAGCTCCAATAGTAAGAAATCCATTCAGCAGCTTAATATTAAGTCTATTCTATTCTAATGCATGTTTCCAAGTATTGGATAGGGATAAATTGCCTTTTGATTATTTTTAGCAGTGCTAGAACACAATTTTTTCTTAAGCTCCATTCCCCAGATGTTCTTTGGTTTGCTTATACCTCCTTCTAATTCCTACTCATCGTTTTGCATAAAGATGCCTCTAATTCTCTTCTCTCACATGTCTTTGCAGCTTGTGTAGAATTATTAAATGTGTTTCACATTCCTGGGATAGCTATATTAACTGCATGAAACCATCAGGGAGCTGGAGAAAAGAAAAGGGGTATGTGTCTGTTCCTCTACTCAGCAGAAGAGAAGCGTTCTTTTTCCACTATCACACTACTATGGACAGGGGCGGTCTTGAGGGAGCTTTTGGGAGTTTTGCTGTTATTGTTTTCTGGTGGTTTTTTTTTAAGGCATTTTGACATTTGAGAAATGAGAGGAGAGGTGGAAGAAAAATTCGTTAAGTATGGAATCAGAGTAATCTAGGTTGGAAAAGACATCTAGAGGTCATCTAGCTTTAACTCCTGCCCAAAGACAGATCAGGTTTTGGCTAGTTTCAAAACTGGATCAGGTTACTCAGGGCCCTGACCAGCCGAGTTTTGGTATCTCCAAAGATGGACATTCCAAACCTCTCTAAGCAATCTGCCCTGTTATTTCTATTTCTTATTACTATAGCTAATATTTCCATAATACTTAAATCGTAAAGGTTGCAAAATTGAATTATTCCTGGGGGGAGGGAATGTATCTACAAGTATTTCTTTGTTCATTCATGCTAAGGGTTGTGTTCTGTTTGAAGCATGTCAAACAGGGAGCCAGTAAAGTAAGTTTCTCAAAAATAGAGCATACATGTAATTAAGAGAAGGGTGTTTTCATTATGCGTAAACTGTCTATCTTATTCTACCACAAAAACTTTCTTTTTTTTTTTTTACTTCCCGAACAGATGCTATGGAAATTATCTGATACTATGCCACAGAACTGCTCTGCATGCTGCTGAGGGAAAAAGAACTCTAATTCAAGGCCCACAGAGATGGCCACAGCCTTGTATTCCTAATATACATTTAAAAAAAAAAAGCTACAATATATTTTACATCAAATATATACAATATAGTTTAAATAAAAAGCTTTCAGTCCTCCCTTTTTCACCAAAACTTCAAATACCAGAAAAATACCACAATCATTCCTAGCAAATATCAAATCTAAAGCTGTCCTTACTGATACCTGGTGACAGAACCAGAGCTGAAAAGTTCATCAGTTTGCTCAGGGTGTATTTCATTCATAGGTAGTACTGTCAATGAACACTACCCTGAAACTTCTCATACTCGATCAGTAGCATCTCTACTTCAACTATAGTCCATTCAGCATGTTACACGATACTCAGTCCTAACTCATCTAGGGCTGGAGACAAAATGAAAATTATCTTGACCAAAACAGAGCAGCACAGGGTATCAATCTGATGATAAACTATTCCTGTCTATAATTCTCAACTAATCAGAAAAGGAGAGGAGGCCCCAGGGTATTCTCCAGTATAGTTTTGGAATGAAGCTCCAGAAAACTTTATATTCATTTTAAGGTTAACTTGAAACTGCATAAAGAAGAAAACTGCCATATGTGATTGAGGGGGGAAGCACTTTAGCAATACCTGTTGTAGAAGGGTCTAAAACAAGGTGCAAAGATGGCTGATTTGTTTGACCTGCTGACCCATCTCCAGCTGCCTGGCTGCTTGCATCACTGGAACCTTCTCGGAGAGCAGTGAAATTGTTCTGGTCTTTTTCAGAATCCCTCAGTATCTCTTCCATTGCCTTCTCCAGCTGATAGTCTCCATTTGAAAATACCTGTAAGCAGAAGGAGATGACTTTTTTTTAAAGGTGCTTGTAGTTTTACTTTCACTATTATTTTTCAAACACATAGTCTTACTCATTGCAAAATTTAAGAAACTTTGCTGAACAAGACAACACACTAAGAATCAACAAAATTAAATCAGCTACGGATGTCATCTATCTGGACTTCTGTAAGGCCTTTGACACGGTCCCCCACAACATCCTTCTCTCTAAACTGGAAAGGTATGGATTTGATGGGTGGACCGTCCAGCAGGTGAGGAATTGGTTAGACGGTCGCATCCAGAGGGTAGTGGTCAATGGCTCAACGTCCAGATGGAGACTGGTGATGAGTGGCGTCCCGCAGGGGTCCCTATTGGGACCGGTACTGTTTAATATCTTCATCAATGACACAGACAGTGGGATCGAGTGCACCCTCAGCAAGTTTGCAGACGACACCAAGCTGAGTGGTGCGGTTGACACGCTTGAGGGACGGGATGCCATCCAGTGGGACCTGGACAAGCTCGAGAAGTAGGCCTGTGTGAACCTCATGAGGTTTAACAAGGCCAAGTGCAAGGTCCTGCACCTGGGTCAGGGTAACCCCTGGTATCAATACAGGCTGGGGGATGAAGGGATTGAGAGCAGCCCTGCCGAGAAGGACACAGGGGTACTGGTGGATGAAAAGCTGGACATGAGTCAGCAATGAGCGCTCGCAGCCCAGAAGGCCAACCGTATCCTGGGCTGCATCCAAAGAAGCGTGGCCAGCAGGTCGAGGGAGGTGATTCTGCCCCTCTACTCTGCTCTGGTGAGACCCCACCTGGAGTACTGCATCCAGCTCTGGAGCCCTCAGCACAAGAAAGACACGGACCTGTTGGAGCGGGTCCAGAAGAGGACCACAAAAATGATCAGAGGGATGGAACACCTCTCCTATGAAGAAAGGCTGAGAGAGTTGGGGTTATTCAGCCTAGAGAAGAGAAGGCTTCAGGGAGACCTTATTGCAGCCTTTCAATACTTAAAGGGGGCTTATAAGAAAGATGGGGACAAACTTTTTAGCAGGGCCTGTTGCGACAGGACAAGGGGGAATGGCTTTAAACTAAAGGGGGGTAGATTTAGACTAGCTATAAGGATATATATGTGTATATATATAATTTTTTACGCTGAGGGTGGTGAAGCACTGGCACAGGTTGCCCAGGGAGGTGGTGGATGCCCCATCCCTGGAAACATTCAAGGTCAGGCTGGACACGGCTCTGAGCAACCTGATCTAGTTGAAGATGTTCCTGCTCATTGCAGAGGGGTTGGACTAGATGACCTTTAAAGGTCCCTTCCAACCCAAACTATTCTATGATAATCCATTGTCTCATCCCACTACATTTAATGCACATATTCTCACTGTTAATCGAACAACCATCCATTTAAAAACTACAGAGCTCTCTTAAAATAACAGGTTTGTGTGTTTAGATCCTCCATTCAGAACAAAGATCAACAGACTTTGTTATAGATGAGTCTTAAAGAAAATTTTACTTTCTTAGTCATATCCAGTCCATTTCAGTTATTTCACCAATTGTCACACACATAGGAGGGGTGCAAGTCTAAGGAAATAGCAAGAAAATGGCCAAACACATTCCCTAGGAGAAAAAAAAAAATACAGCCTTTCACAAGTACTAGCTTTTCAGACCAAAAAAACCCATGGCCAATAATAAAGTTGCATCATGGATTCTACCTCCAGTTCACCTGCCTCCTTCCAGACACAATTACTAAAGAAGCAGCTAGTGTTTAATACAGACAGAAATCATCAGTTGTAAATAACTGCCAATCAGTTACGCAAAGACAGACTAAGTACTTACTGTCATTTCAAGGGGAACAAATTCCTATTGTTCCAAGTGGACCAAAACCACCACCAATCAGCTACTGCAACTGAAGTAGGGAAGTTTGTCACCAATCAGCTGTCACCCAAATGCTAAAATATTCTGCTATTTAGAGGTAGAAAGCTTTTAGAGAAGGTCTTAGTCATGCTCAAAGTAGCACTAAGCAGGAAAACTAAATTAAAAACTAAAACCCAAGACCTTCTGTGGTCTCTTCCTATGCAGCCTAATTACGTGCTTTTAAGATAACAACATTCATTGTCTCTGATCCCTAAATAAAGAATATTTCCCAAGCTTTAATCTGAAGCTCATTCTTTAGTAAAGGACTAAAAAGTTCTTTTCAATGTATAAATCCACAGAATAATAACAAAGCTGACCCCCGAGGAAGTTATTTAAAGAAAAACTGAAGAAAACCCCCCCTGCCACTTTTGGACAGATTTGCTTGATCTGAGCTGTTAATTTCACTGGTAATAAGCAAGGACAAAAATTACAGTCTAAAAGTCTCCTCAAGCACACACAAGTATCTTTAATTAAATATTCAAAAGAAGTTACAATCTTCTGATCAATACAAATCTTACTACACTTTTAAAATAAAGTAATAGTAAACCTTTAGCTGAGGTTTTTCATCTTTTCCAGAGGTGTCCTCAGATTGCTGATGAACCAGGACAAATTCGTCATTAATTAACGTGGATACAGTTTCAGGAATCCTACTGGCTTTGCTAAACGATGTTTTGACTTCCATCTCAGGTCAGTGTTCTCCACCTGCCACAAGAACCTAACAAAGAAAGAAAAATATTAAATAATTAGTTTTGAAGCTGTAAACAATATGTTAATAGGTGTAATATGAAGTTATTATGGAATAATATAATAAAGTTATATGAATGTATAATACTATATTCCTCAAACTCTGATTTCATTGGTATAAGGAATCTTTTCTTAAATAGCATGTATGATTTTTTAGGGTGCGTGTTTAAAAATCCTGTGATTTAACAGCAGTGGCTGTTATCTATGTGTATAGATAACACATGAGGAAGTTCATCTCGGAGCTTCCACTTCCCCTGTTTTTAATCCTCCAGAGTCTGCTCCGTCTACCTCCCTAATTCCTGCCCTTTGTTCTCCCTCATACAGGTGTATGTCTTACCCAGAGTGTCATACAGGTTGTGTGAAGATACAGATTACCTGACAACTAATTTTCAAAAAACTGCATATCAAAGAATATGCTCTCCACATGAAAACATATTAAGCAACAATTATGTTAGAGTTGTTTTTATTATTCTTTATATCTATAGGCGATGAAGTCAAAGGTGATACTAAACCACAATCACATCCTTCTCAGCAAACTTCTCTGAAACCACCTGCAACAGAGTTAAAAATCAACCACACCACTTAAAAAACAAAAACAAAACCCATAAATATTATGGAAACTGAGAACAAGTTTTCCCCTGTCTGCACAGCAAAAAATAAATCTAGAAACAAAAAAAAGGGCAACATAACGGTCAGCCTATACATTACAAGTTCATATAAAAATACAGAACCAAAACCATTCCTAGCACTTCAGAATAAGGACAGCTACTGTAGGTATCCACTAAATAAAGACGGTACCACCTACATTAATTCAGAATGTCTTCCCTGATTCCTTAGGGAGTAAAGAGCTAGAATGAAGAACACTGTATATTAGACTTTTTATATTTTAAATGAACCTATGTTTTTTATATTTTCTGTGTTAAAAAAGAGAAAATATATTTTCAGATAGACTTTATAAATAGCATGCACTTCCAGATATGGTCTATTACCATTTCAGTTTCCTGAAAAATGCTACTCTGGCTGAGTGCTGGGATTTATTGTGCTTAAGACTCAGAGTTCAGAAGAGTCACATATAGCATAGGGGGAAACAAACTGCTGTTGTCACCTTTGCAAGGCTGGAAAGTGCCCAAAGACGGGTAGCTCAACCAAACGTCTGTTGTGACTGGTGAACAAGGACAGGTTTAGCTTCACGTTACTTTTCACAGCAGTACTAAGGTGCAGAACTGTGCCACGCTTGCATCTCAGTTATAGTTCCAAAATACCAAGTGATCAAGAAAAGAACGCAGATTTAGGTCTGCTATAGGGAACCACAAAAACAGCACTTAAAAAAAAAAAGACGTGCATGTTCTCCACCATTCTGAACAGGCATTACTTAACATGCTAGCCACAAGAGGCAGTTTAGCAACTTTGGACCAAAAAACAAGTGTTAGAACTAGACTACTTTAAATACAGAAATATTTTGTATCACTTTCGAAACTACAGTCAACATGCTTTTACTCTTTCAAAGACTTGGCTATTCATAACTATTTATACATGCAACTCTACAAAAAGATTTTCTCTCTCCCCAACCTAGCCACAATTTTACCCATCAACCCAGAGAGGGTATTATACATAGAAATCCCAGAAAAACTAAAGAACTCAAGTTCTTCAGGTAACTGACTTGTATATAGCAGAAAAACTTGTTAGAAGATTCACCTTATAAAAAAGCCACTAAACAACAGCTATAATATTCAGAGAGTGATTACAAATACGGATTGGCAGTTTAGCTCTCTGTTGTCTTTCACATCTCCAGACTAAGCATGAATTCACAAGCATGAATATTTTTCAGACAGATGACGCAATCTGAGCTCCACCCAGGCCTAAGTAATGGATTCACTGCTGAAATAAGTTTTGTTTCAGTGTTTTAAAGTATCTTTGCTTTAAAGATCTTTCTGGCAAAAGAAAGACAAAGTTTTAATACACAAGATTTTAAGTATGTTATAAACAGTTTATTAAGTCGATGTATTTTTTTTTAACAAATGTCATGTTGTAAAAATGTTGCTGAAGAGCTTATGTAGCATTTGCAATAAACAGCAAGTCTAACTCAAAATCAATACTAATTTCAAAGTAAATCCTCAATATAAAAGTGAAGGTCCACTATTATAGAACTCTCCGAAGGCAATGAAAGGCCATAAAATTATGTTCCCCAAATACAGCATATCCTGAGTAATCATTAGCTCTGCAGTTACACCACCACTGGAGAAAAGAGCAGAGGATGACTGTCAGTCCTACTGGCCTCATCAGGAGCAAAGATTTAGTCTACCAGAAGCCTCCCTCCCTCCCACACCATACCTACTATTGCTGGACTTCCTGAAGACGACAAAGATGAAGCCTCATGACTACTTCTAGCACATTTGCAGAAAGGAGAGATCACAAGATATGTTATTTTGACAACTTTTTGTATTTTAGTCTATTTAAGTTTATTTTTTGTGCTTACTTATGGGTAACACAGAAACTCCAATATAAGATGGTTCTACTATGTGAATTATCAAAAGACAAATGCAAGCTGCTAACATTAGCGTATCATCAGCTCTTCTTTCTACAGTAAAGTAAGAACTGACAGGCACGCTGTGAACTAGGAAAAGTTTTTTGTAGCAATATTTTAATAATAAAACCGGGAGAAACGTAACATTTGTAAAGCCAGAGAAAATTAATGATAATGCAACTAGAGAAGCATACTGATGTACAAAACATTTGTTCTTGCCCTACATGGATAAAGGCAGCTTAAGAGAATTCCAACTTCATAAATTTTAATCAGAAAGACAAAGAAAATATTTTAAACATTAGATGACTGCAAGGAGCTTCTCATTCAGATCAGATACTTAAAAGCATACCATACACATTCTTGCAATTACATTTGAGTTGCAAGGCCTTTAATGTCCTTAAGAGTGTACTCCAAGCTTGTCTTTATAATCAGCTTAAACCACCACATCCAGTGCAGACACATACCTTTCTTCATACACAACTATGTTAGCTGAATAAATTACCACCCCAGAACCCCTAATTCCAGCCTTTCATTATAGCCTATTCCAACCTGCCATCACGTGAATGCCCCCCATCCCATTTCAGTCAAAACACGGCCACATTAGTTTCGGTTTAGCAGTAAAACACGAACACAAGTCAGACATTCAGAAAGAAAATGCCTCAACCAGAAGAATGCAGTTCCACACTCTCTAGCTCACACAAGTAGTTACAAGTCTACAAACCGCTCAGGTCTTCTGCTAAGACAACCTCTTGATGTCCATGCTAGAGAACTTCCCATATGACAAATTAATAGCAGTGCTCTACAGACCATTTATGGAAAATGTGTGTACTAAAAATGAAAATCTTGGAGTGAACAGACTGTTCATTTCCTCCCCCATTCTAGTCACATGCTGTTTAGAAAGCAAAAGCATTATACACAATATTTTATGATCAGTCTTTAATCAAAAATAGTTTTTAATGGCAGAGACAAACTATGTACCAAAAATCGTGATCAAGTCATTTCTCGAATTAAACAACTTGACTAAAGTTCATGTCAGAGTTTAAAAATATAACTGGGAGTCTTACGAAGATTATTGAGATTTAGACCATCTTAAGTAGTAAGCTACTTAGAGGGAAAAAGTTTCTGTTTTTACGTTATAAATGCACGTAATTAATACTTCAGCTAAGCACTTTCAAGGAAAAGCAGTAAAAAGAATAAAAACCTCTCTGAAAGAATCATGCATTAAGGTTATTTGGGGAAGGGAAGAAGTAGAACATCTGAAGGGGTTTTTTTATTCATTATGAGAACAAGTCTTGTGAGGAGCGGCTGAGGGAACTGGGGTTGTTTAGCCTGGAGAAAAGGAGGCTGAGGGGAGACCTCATCGCTCTCTACAACTACCTGAAAGGAGGTTGTAGCGAGGTGGGTGTCGGTCTCTTCTCCCAAGTAACTAGCAATAGGACGAGAGGAAATGGCCTCAAGTTGTGCCAAGGGAGGTTTAGATTGGACATGAGGAAAAATTTCTTTACTGAAAGAGTGGTTAAATATTGGAACAGGCTGCCCAGGGAAGTGGTTGAGTCCCCATCCCTGGAGGTATTTAAAAGAAGAGTAGATGAGGCACTTAGGGACATGGTTTAGTGGGTGGTGGTGTTGGGTCGACGGTTGGACTCGATGATTTTAGAGGTCTTTTCCAACCTCAGTGATTCTATGATTCTATTCTATGATTCTTTAGTAACAAGAAGAGAGACACGTGCATTCTGGACTTTCCAGTCACCTCCAGTCAGTAGATGGTTATGTCATTTCCCTTTTGTCATTAGCTTTAGTCCTATTGAGGACTTACTCCTTTTTTACTCATTGCTGAGTTATACACTTGAACTCCCCTTTTTCCTACAAAAAGTAAGGAACAAATGAAAGTGTCACCTATTAGACATGTACAAAATCTAATAACAGACCCCTACTACTAAACTCATGTCTCATTTTTTTGATCATCCTTTCTGATGAAAACCTGAAAGTTAAGAATGTAAGAATTTATTTTTGATTGCATTAGTCAGAACATATAGACAGTTGTACAGTCTACAATAATGTTAAATTTAGTCCCTGAAGTTAGCAGCAGACAATCCTGGAACTGAATGCTGTCTCAGAATACTAATGAAAGAGGTTTAGCATTTGCTTTATCAGTTTGAAGTTACTGGGAGGGCAGTAACCAGCAGAGAGGGGCTGACAGGGACAGGAAAGTCAGCAAACATAATGCACCTCAGCTACTTTTGCACGAAGTCCAGCGGCTTAGTTTAAGCTGCTAGCGCAGTTTAGTTCCAAATGAACAAATGTGGCCAAGGTGTGAATACACCTTCTGTTCTGCCAACACTGCTCCAAGGATTAAAACCTCAGACCAGATGGTAACTTCCCAAACCACCAGAGCCAAGAGTCAGAACTGCTCTTCCAACAACGCCTTCAGAAAGATGACAACAAATTGCGCTTTAAAAGTTCTCTTCACAGTAAGAAATACTGGGAAGTATGTACTACTACCACAAGGAAGTAATTTCTACAAAAGAAGCATCTTGAGCAGTCATGCTCTTTCCTATAGAGAAGATAATTTTTCCTCCATACTTTGATGAACAATACCACACAGAAAAAAAATTCAGAAACCCAGCAACAAATACACAGGAGAAAATTTTCCTAAACTCAGCTAAATAAAGCCAACTATGATAAAAGGATTAAAATTTTTAAAAGTAGTAATTTCAGAAAGGGCCTTCTGAAACAAACAGATTTTGAGACCAAAGGATTTTGGAGATACAAAGTAATTAATCAGACTTACCTAGTTTTAGGGGGGGGAGGGCAGATCTTGCTCTGAAGAATATCTTAAGCCATAGTGATACTACAATGACTGAAAAAAAGCTGTTGCTTTTTTTTTGTGTGTGTAGTTTTGGTCAAGTCACTTCATCTCTCTGGTATACTTCAGTTCCCAGTGTTTTGCTTATACAAAGTCCTGGATAAAATCTAAGCCATACTACTTGGAATACAGGTGTTTTGGGGCCAGAGATCGGAACTTACTACACATATGTACAGTATTAAGCTTTAGGAGGCCCAAACCCAGCAGTTTCCCCACTTCATTCCAGAAACGCATCCCAGGTTCACTGCAGCTCCCTTTATAAAGTAGCCTAAGTGGTTGAAGAGCAAAAGAAGCTGAAGAACAGCGATCCTAGAAAACCTAGGTGGATTCAGCACTGTATCAGAGTAAGGGACACTGGACAGAAATGCTCCTAATTCCTTCCCTCCCTAACTCTCCCATGTATTTCATATTGAATCCAAACTTGCAAAAACACATCACATACAGAAAGACAAATACCTAGGTAGTGATGTATGTCCATAGGATTGCTGAGCAGAGCAGCTCAAGACTGCATGCTGGCAACACGCAGTCACTATCACAGGACAAAAAGAATCAAAGGTAGGGCCACTGACTTTCCAGAAGGGAGCTGCTTTGCAGACTTGATTAGATTCAAAAACTTGCTCAAACTGGTCCCCAAAAGTAAATACCAATTTTTACATGAACCAGTCTTCTGAAGCAGACATTTTTGGGTTTACTTCCAGTTTGTGTTCAACAAATATTTCAAAGTTACTGCTCAAGTTCACTGTTGGTTTAGGGGAAAATAAGTAAATAAATCTTTTCTTTTAATTTTGTTTCAGCATTATAACCAACAAAAACAACAACAAAAAATTGATAACATGTAGAGCTATGTAATAAAAGGAAAATACAACAGAAAAGCAATATAAATGTTGATCTATCTGTTTTTAGTAAGCAACAAGAAACATGTTTTAAAAGGAAGCTTCCTGCCTTCTTGAAAGATGACAATCAATGGCAGGCTAATTCATATTTTCTTTTATCAGACAAACAAAATCAGGTCCTGTATTAAAGATAGGCTTTCAAAACCATAGAGTTTCCCTGATGATCTCAACCCCCAAACAAGACACTGGTAAATAAGTTCTACTTATTAGAACTAAGGTTTCAGCATTATAACCAACAAAAACAACAACAAAAAATTGATAACATGTAGAGCTATGTAATAAAAGGAAAATACAACAGAAAAGCAATATAAATGTTGATCTATCTGTTTTTAGTAAGCAACAAGAAACATGTTTTAAAAGGAAGCTTCCTGCCTTCTTGAAAGATGACAATCAATGGCAGGCTAATTCATATTTTCTTTTATCAGACAAACAAAATCAGGTCCTGTATTAAAGATAGGCTTTCAAAACCATAGAGTTTCCCTGATGATCTCAACCCCCAAACAAGACACTGGTAAATAAGTTCTACTTATTTCAGAACTAAGGTTCCTCAAAGGCATCTCTGGGAACTTTCTGAACAGGAAGGTCCAATACAGCTATGCAGAGATTCGTCTTCTGCTAACAGATGTCTGAAGTACAAGTCTACATTGAAAAGCATAGCTTATTCCCTTTTTTTGAGCCACACAATACAATGTATGACAGCAAAAAGAGCATTAAGCTGAATGAACTTGGAATCACAGATGCTACGTGACTCAAATTTCTAGGTTACTGAAGTGAAGTTACATTCTAACTTGCTACTTAGGGAACTGGAAACTGGACAGACACTGACAGTTATACACACACAAACACACATATAACTGAGTCTCTCCACCACAGCATCTTACTTTTAACAAATGCGTCAAAACTATTGTTACCGTAGCACTCACCCCATGAGCTTGCTAATGTTAATGAGAGGCATACAGAGCTCATACCCCTACATGCTTGCTAACATTAATGAGAGGCATATCTTCCCCAGAAAGCTAACAAATACTTCAAACACACAAAGCTTTAGCTTTTTGGTGCTTTTTCACTCAAGGACTGAACAACCTTACAAAATTCCTTATTACAGTGTATGTTGAAGCAGTACACTTAACCGTCTTCCCCAAAATCCTTTTCTTCTCTATTGACTGAGTGGACACATACGCAAGAAGAATATCCTAGGTTTCATAAAATCAGTTTGTTTAAATCTCACTGACAACAACAGCACTATAATTTTATCCTTAATTTCAACTTCTTTTTGTGTAATCTTTATATAAGAAGCTAAGTCTCTAAGTTCATACTAACCACTGGTTTATTACTCATAAATTGTTTCCCAGTGTCTTATCTCTGGCAGTGAAAGACTACAGAAAGCACATATGGGGAAAAACAAACAAACAAGCAAGCATTTACATGGCTTCCTGATACTGTTTCCCAAGATTAAAATCCACCTCATACAGAGAGATGACTGCTGTATCGCTATATTTTAGAATACATAAACGTATATGTATATAAAGATTCTTCTAATGTCCATGAAAGCAATGTTAAGAACAAAAATATGTCCAAACAAAAAACCCCAAAACCAAAAATAAAACAACCAACTCACAAGTAGAAAGTAACCACATAGCTTATTTTGGCAACACTGTCTCCTCTGTGAAAGCAAACAACTACTATGTAGGCAACAGCAAATAATTAGTCTGTTCATGGAAGGCAAACTGTTTTTAATTGTTGTACCCGGTGCCCAGATACAGAGGTTCTACAGGCTGTTTTTACACGTCAATCTTATAGCCAAGGAATAACAATTTAAGGAACACAGAATCAAAAGGGAACTACATAAACAAGAAAATGTCTGCTCTCCTTCAAAAACATACTACATCCACATCTTCTCGAACGAATTCTAACCAGCACTTTTTAAACACATGGCATTATGAATACTGAGACATTTATTATAAAGGAGAGAAATAAATTTCCTGACTTGAAACTCTGGATTACGCATAAGCCACTGAACCACTTAAACATTACAAAGATTCATAGTTGGGAGTCACTCAGGGAAAAATACTGTGTTTATGCGTCTTAACTTTAAAATCATCAGGGTGAAGAACCCTTCTAGAAGAATGGCAGGCATGTCGTTGGTACTTAAGTGGAGCATGACTCAGGCAAGGAAGCGGCTGACATTTACAGCGAAACAGTGAAGCACCATCTCTCCTCTTCAGCAGAGATTATCAATCACTGCAAGTTGAAGGCATGAAGGAAGATGAAAAGCAAATTTAAAAAAAAACCAAAACCGCAGATCTGAACTCCTAAAACTTACATGTTGGGTAGAAGAAGCATCATGAACTCTAGATGAAATATCAGTCCAGGTAAGTGAAAGAATATCAGGTAAGCTGTTAGCTACAAAGGTAACCTCCCATCAAGGTGGGTACTTCCTTTTTTTTTTTCCTCTCTTTTTTTTTTTTAATTTGTGCAGTTTGAGCAAATACAAGTCATGGAGGACAAGCTACACCCTAGACAAAATAGAGTTAAAAATAAGGTTGGGGGGATTCTTTTTAAAAATTATTTAAACAATTATTCAGACCTAAGATTTGTCCATACACAGAAGTTAGTGGCATAAGAGACCAGATTACACTAGCATACATGCCTCCTGCTGACACATACTAATTTATGCTGTTTACAAGTATAATCAATGCTAGCTAATTCAATTAGTGTTTAACCAATTTAAGGAAACACATTTTATTTTCTGCCAATTAAAAGAAAAATCCTCCCTATCCCCTTCCAAAAAGTACAACTTAGAAATAAGTGTAAATAAGAAGGCTTCTGCTACTCCAGAGGTGTTATCAGTCTTCATGCGTATCTTATTTAAAAAAATAAAAATAAAAAAATAAATCACACCTATAAGTTGAGTTCTGGCAAACAGGTTTACTCGGTAGCCTACCAGAATTTCAAACAACTAGCTTAAGCACAGTAGCTCATTCTGCCCCAAGGATAAAGCAAACAATGCTAATAAAGCAACTCTAGTACACCTTCACACTGTTTCCCTGTCATCAATTAAGCACTAACACTTCAGCTTCTTGAACCAGTAATTAATTTTTAACTTCAGAAAATATAAAGTAGCAACAAAGAGTATCCAATTTTTCATAACTGGAATTTAACGAACCTGGGTTTCCTATTTTTTTCATTGCTACATGATGCTTGCAGGCAGCATTCAAATTGAAACCAAGCACCAGCCGATATACTGAACTGTATGGCCACTCACTCAAAAATATAATGACCTATATTCCAGAGGAAAGCAGTAGCATAAGACAATCATTGTTTTAAAGAGATTATTTCATGGTTTATTCCTTAATAGTAAAAATAACTATTGGTCTAATTTAGCCAATGGAACAACCTCTCTCCAATAAATATATTGAATATTTCAACCAGGTATTTTCTCTATGAGCTATCATTTCCAGTAAGAATTACATGACGTAAAGCAAAAGAGACCATATGGAACAGCAGTATGATACAATGCAGTAGTGATCTGGGGTGCCAATCTTTCTCCTTGCCAAACAAGTGCCTTATAAAGTGTCACCTGCGACATCAGTGAAACACACAAGAAATCTTGATTCATTGCCTGGCACTGACTACCTTCAGAGTTAGTAAAATCCTTGTTCCTCAAAGCCAGAATTCTAAGTTATGACAATTGTTATCTTGATATTTGCAACATGCATTTTGGCAATATTAGGTTTTGCAGATTTAACTTGAAATTACAATGTTTCGTTCTTAACCACAGAAGCTACCTTTATACTACCAACCACAGACAATGAGATTGCTATTTCTCATAATATTTCTCAAAAACTGTTAAACTGTAGTCAGTCCAGCACTGCACTGTGAGATGGACTAGACTGTTTCATGCTCTCCTCTAATCTCATTTTCTTTAGATATTTTTCTTAATCTTAAGTCTTTCATTCTAGTAGTTGTCAAAGGCAATCATGAGTTGTAAATGAATAACCACACCAGCCTTTTTTTTGTATTACTCAGTTACAGATTTTCTAAAATAGCAAGGACTATGAGTTTTGATTTGACAGCCATCTAGACTTCTACTGCTTTTGTATCAAAACCGTACAATTTCAACAGTGTACCCCATACTTTATAAGGAAGAAAAATGTTTCCTTTCTAATACAAAACAAAACCAAGCTTCTTGTTAAAAATAAATACTTCCACATGTTATACACTTAAAACCCTTTAGGATCCAAGCTAAGATCTTAAATTGTCATTTGAAAATTTAAATATTTAGATATAACATGAAAAGATGGAGAGAGAAGTCACAGTTATTTTAAAGACCAAGATTAACTGAAAGCAAAACCTCCTGAAAGTTAACTGCTTGAAATTGAGAAATATAGAAAGGTGTACATGACAATTAAAAGCCACACCAAATGACCCTCTTTGTAACTATTGCCTCCCTTAGTCCTATGCATGATGAAGTGCAGTGGATCAACTAGCATTCTAATTTCTATTTGACCAATAAATTCTTAATGCCCTCTGCATGCCAGAACTAATCTGTGGGCATTCCACACTCCTAGGGCAAGATTTTATAAGTATATCACGATGCAGCTTAAGTCTTTCATTCTAGTAGTTGTCAAAGGCAATCATGAGTTGTAAATGAATAACCACACCAGCCTTTTTTTTGTATTACTCAGTTACAGATTTTCTAAAATAGCAAGGACTATGAGTTTTGATTTGACAGCCATCTAGACTTCTACTGCTTTTGTATCAAAACCGTACAATTTCAACAGTGTACCCCATACTTTATAAGGAAGAAAAATGTTTCCTTTCTAATACAAAACAAAACCAAGCTTCTTGTTAAAAATAAATACTTCCACATGTTATACACTTAAAACCCTTTAGGATCCAAGCTAAGATCTTAAATTGTCATTTGAAAATTTAAATATTTAGATATAACATGAAAAGATGGAGAGAGAAGTCACAGTTATTTTAAAGACCAAGATTAACTGAAAGCAAAACCTCCTGAAAGTTAACTGCTTGAAATTGAGAAATATAGAAAGGTGTACATGACAATTAAAAGCCACACCAAATGACCCTCTTTGTAACTATTGCCTCCCTTAGTCCTATGCATGATGAAGTGCAGTGGATCAACTAGCATTCTAATTTCTATTTGACCAATAAATTCTTAATGCCCTCTGCATGCCAGAACTAATCTGTGGGCATTCCACACTCCTAGGGCAAGATTTTATAAGTATATTCCACGATGCAGCTCTATTGCTAATTTCAAAGGCCTTGATAGGTTTTAGAAAATGGAGAATGGAAATTCATAAAAAGACAATAAAACTGTTTCCTTAATAGAAAAATGATCTTCCATTGGTAAGACAGGTCAGTATGTAATCAGATATACCTGGTACTAATACACCACTCTATCCCACCTAATCACATTAAATAAAAAATTTTTAAAAGGCTTTCCTTCACTTTCTGCTTTTTCCATTTAAAGTCTGAAGAATCAAAACAATTTGCTCATGTTGTTGATCAAGAGGAGAAAAACAAGGTTTGGCCTCAACATGCAGATCACTGTTAAAGTTTTCCAAAGTACCTAAACTCCTCTAGGAACTGGTATGAGATGTCTATATGAAAGTTTTTGAAAGACACATACCAAGGAATAATGCTAAATAACCGCAGTTATATATACATAGATAAAACAGAACTTTTTTTTTTTTTTTTTTAAATGACAGTGTGTTCTTTGAGAAGATTTCTCTGTGTGGTCAACTTCACGAATCAAATTATTCCAAATCCATTCTGTAATTCAAGGAAGAACTACTGCTTGGAAAGGTAGTATGAAAAAAATCAACTAACCCCTATACAAAAGCCCGTTCATTCAGCTAAGAAACTATTAAGAATATTTTATAATTATGACAAAAAAATTACTTGACCTAAAGGAAGTATCCCTCAAAGCCCTATGATCAAGTATCGGGAGGGTGGGGGTGGGGTGGGAATCACACAAAGAAAGATGTTTCTATTGCATTACTTGAAGTTACCTTCAAATTCTAACCCAAAAACAGTGTGTGCGTGTGTATGTGTATATATAATCTCACGCCAGCAGACTGCGTACTACCTTGATTTTCAGGAGATGCTATGCATAGTGTTCCCTTTCAAAACATTTTTCATACCAAGCCCTGGAAAGCTTAAGAATTTCTTAAGCTCAGTATTTCCTCCACAGAGGAGGGAGGGAATGGGAAAAAGAAAGAACCTGCATGCCTTTTTTCCAAGACACAATTTGTCTTCTTTTCATCCCAGACATCCATAATGATCAGAATTTATTTTTCCTCCTAAAGGATTAAAGAAAAAACTAACTTTAAAAAAAACCAATTAAACCCCATCTAATCAAAAGGCAGGTACGATCTTTTGATCACTCTATTTTACATTCTTGTTTCAAAAATTCCTTGAAAGAGCTAAAAAGTACATCTCCAGGTATTATAGAAAAGACTCACAAAAAGCCACCTTTAACCAACGATTACAAGAAAGAAAGGTTTTCAACAAATAAACTAATCTGGGGCTGCCAAAGAAAGTTTTTGGTTTCTTTCTGCAGCTTTTTTCCAGTAATCAAATCTGGTAAGTAGAATTGCTTTAAAGGATAAATTCTATGTTAAAAACATCATGACAAAAAGACTTTTTAGATCCCTCTTATGGTGGAACGATCACTGGGCTCAAAGAAAAACAGCTCAATTTTTTTTTTTAATAAACTTAGCCTCTTGGCCAGATCACCATTATCTAGATCTTATGCACCTTGTTTATTAAATTGAATGACTGTCATTGATTGTATTTGGTGTAAGCCTCAGGCTAATCTAGACCAGTCTATAAAAATTACACAATAAGCTCTTGCTGGTGAAAAGTTATCCAAAACAATACAATATATTTGCTTATATCATCACCAAGTATAACTGCAAAGATCTTGCAAAAAGCTATGACAGAAATCTCATTAATTTTCTTGATGCAATCATATTGTCTAACATCACCCAACAACCACGAACAAAACCAGTATTTGTCTGTTGAGACAGGCTATCCAGTGTAGCTTGAATTTTAAGTGTTATATCATATTTCTAAATTCACCTGCTTGCATAAAACAAGAAATCCTGAGAAGCCAAAAAGCTGTATCTGCAATTTCTATACCTTTTTTTTTATTCACAGTCTCTCTCTCTCGAAGTTTAAGATAGCTTCCCAAATATAAGCATGCTTTACTCTCGGTTTCAACACAAGTGATACATGGTTGTCATTAAATGCAGGTATGAAAGCTTACTATCAATGTTTACATACTAAATACTTCCACAAAACATTTTTACTTCTGGAAACAAAGGGAGGAAGTTACAGGCAACTAATCTAAAACATAAAATTCACAGAAATGTGAAGAAGTACGAAAGGTCATGTTCTACTAAGTAGTTATATAAGCATACACTTTCCACAACAGTATTTTCAATGTACTACCTTGGTCTCCATTAAGGGAGAGTGTTAAGTTACAAAGTCCCTAAACACAGTATAAGCTAGCAAAATGACAAACACACAGTTGAGAGATTGCATCCAACAACGGTGGGCTACCCCAAACAACCACAGAGCTAACATGTTAGAATGGGTAATGCTGGCACCACCAGAGAAAAACCCATGGAAGAAGTAAACCATTTACAATACAAGGAATCCAAACCCAAAATACGAAATGCAACCTAGATGAACACCAGCATTCCACCACACATCCAGGTCAAAGCTGTGTCTTCAACAAGCCCGACAAAACATCCAAGCCCTATCCATGCAAAATCAAAAGTTGGCTGTTCAGAAGCCCCAGCAAAACAGATGATACTAACTGCACATCTACACAGTGTAAGAATGTAATCTTATTATGGCACCTCACATGAATTTTCTGGGAAACGTAAAGAATAATGCAACTACTTTTTTTTTTTTTAGCTGTTACTGAGAAATAAGTACTAGATTATATGATTTAGACTGAGCCATCTGAAATGCATGTGGGAGAAAAAGGATCCCCCCCCCCCCTTCTGGGAACCCTTTGTTTTATTTTGTTCCGCTGCTGTATACTTTCATTACTTCCTGTTATTTTAAAGAGAACTCTCACAAGTAACTTCTTAGTGGCAGTGCTGCATAAGCAATAGCTGTCTCCAGTCCTAGCTGCTTGTTTTTGTCTGTGTACTGTGCATTTATTGTGTTAACATAGGTGCTTGTGTAGTCAAGTATTGAACTGGCTGAAGAAATGCTCTAATCCTCCTTTCTTTCTCTGGGGTTAATTGTCAGTCACTTAAGCTGTCCAGTCTCTTTCAGTGTGTGACTGCCTGGATACTTGTGCAATCTTAGCAGAGAAGGTGGGAAGAGTTGCAGCTTTTTTAGGCAGTTCTTCACCTCCTGCATCTTCAAGATATTACTGAAATACCTGTAGCTTGTAAATATCAACATTTTCAGTTTGGATTTAAGTGTTAGTGAGCACTGGAGTGCAAAACAGCAATGGAGTTGAAAGAGAACTTTTTGTATGTGCCAGCAGTTGGTCTGGGAGTAAAACTTGAATTGGAACTCAAATCAGGTGGTGCAGTGAAGACTAGCCCTTGGAGATATTAGTCCTTTCTGTTCATGTAGGCAGAGTTTGTGTTTGCTCATAGATGTACACTTCTATCTTAAAAAGGTATTTTTATTCCTGTTATACTTGATCCTAATTGTTAATAGTTAGCGTTGGCAGTATAAACTTCCAAGAAACATCCATATGATGTTGAGCCATAATAAGATTACATTCTTACACTGTGTAGATGTGCTCCTATGAAAAAAAGTATCAGTTTGCAGCCTTCAAACTCTTAATAAAGGGATATATACCAGTACCTTGTTTAAGTACAAAGAAAAAAACCTCCAAATTATTTTTGCAAGCTTATTTTAAAAGTTTAGCCAGTTATTTAATTTCTCCACCTACTTCTAAATCAAAATTCTGGATCTTGTATTTTGTATCTAAATACACACAAAGACAATGCATTAGATTATTTGCATTTTATTTTCACACTGATTTGCCTGCAAAGGCTTGAGAACTGAAAAGGGATAGCAAAGCCTTCATCCTAAGTCAAAATTTTGGGAGGGGAACAAAGAGTTAGTGAAGAGAAAAAATTAACATACATACAAATATGTTACAATTAAAAAAAGTTAGAAATACAAATATGTGCATACAATGTGTACACAATAAAAATATGTGTATTGGAACAAATCTGTGGATCTCAGCAAAATGATTTTGTCTAATTTCAGAAAAAACACAATAATAGTTTGCATACACAACAGAAGCACGAATTAGAACCATCTTACTTATTATGCTGAAATAGTAGAAAACGAGAATCTAGATCTCTGTGAAGTGCAGTAATCAAGTCAATATATCTAAACTGAATTATTTTGAACTGTTTTCCACTGGAGAAGTTTCAGAAAGTGAATATTGCTATAGTATTTATAATCACAACATTCAATAATACCTGGAGACATGCCACTATTATACCACTGTAAGGCCATAACACTACACGAGTAATTATACTGAATAGAAAAGCAGTGTATTTCAGTGTAATTACTTTTTAAATAAAACATTGCTGGGGAGGGGGTGGTGGTGCATTTCTAGTTAAGACAGAAACATTATAATAAAGGGAGCTATTTCCCTAAATAGTAGTGAAGATTATCAAAATTAACTAAACAATTAGTTCACACTAAAAGTCAATCCTTAGAATAAGATTCCCAGACAAAGCCTTAACTCTCACTCTTTTTCTTTCCAAAAGGAAAAATAAGGTTAGCCTATCAAATGTATGGACAACTGCAACAAATCAGCATCTGTAATATGCTTCCTACCCCAAAAAAATCTGGTGGTGTGTCTTAAGGTACATACAACAGACATGACCTAATCAGAAAGGTCAGCTACACTTGAACTGAAAGTACAGATACTTAACTTCGTTCAGCACCCTGAAAGTACAGAAGTTTAAGAATCACTTATCACTGACAAGAAGTATAACTTCAAGACTATTCCATAACTACTAAGTAACTGTCCTCTGGAAACTTCTACCTTTACATCTTGCAATACAAAACTTGCCATATAGAAGTTTTGGTATAGAAAGAATAAAAAAAAAAAAATACATAACGTAAGAGACATTCTGACAACTGTATTTACCTGCAAGAAAAGACCAGGGATTGGTCATGAATGGTAAGTTACTCAAAACCGATTCCTTACATTAAAAGGACTACTACTACACGAGTTTTATAGCAAGTACTGAGAAAGGACTTTGTTGTCACTTACATTCACACCCATTCCACTCCTCACCCGTGTCACTGACTTACTATATGATGTTGAGCAAGTTACTTCACTTCTAAGCCCAACAGTAACATGAAAATCATACTCAGCCACTTAGCAAACGGCCTTCAAGATCCACTCTTAGATTCAGTCACTGACTGAAACCGTGTTCTGACAATTTACTGGTTCTTAAAAATACCTTTTACTTGTCTTTTTTCTGTCCTTTGACCTTTTTTTTCCTATTTAGAAATCATATGGGAGATACTAAGAATTTGAGCAATTAAGCCAGGGAGTTGTTCACCATCATTAGTAATGAGCTTCACTGTAAAATGAAAGATCACATTTGAAAGGCAAATGTGCAGACTGCAATTTTACCATGAACTACAGTAGTTATTGAGCATTGTTTTGCATAGAAATGTAACTCCACTCGAATACCTTTCTATTATATTAGAAATCAACTCAGAACTCCCAACCATGCTAAAAAACATATTTCTAGACCAAACGCATACCAAAGACCTATTCAGACAGAAAAGCTAGACCGGTAACTGACATACCTGAGCCTATAACCAAGGCTCTATCTTGGTTCAGCTGAGTCAACAGAAGTACAGCAGCACAAATCACAACACTTAAACCAGTTAAGAAACTGCAGGCAACGTCAAGCACATGCAGAGGGCTTAAACCAACAAGAACTTTGTTTCAAACTGTTTGCACAGACTATAACTCAACAACTCTCTCCCTTTTCTTTTGTTGAATAACTGAGAAACATAAAACTCAAAGATAACAACTGAGGGGTGGAATGAATGCATGAAACAAATTATCCCCCACTACACATTTTAAATGGTTCAATTTCCAAAATTTTGGTTTATTCCAATAATTTCTAAAATGGATTTATACATCAACAGAAAAACATAAAATTAATTTCAATTGAAAGCACTTATGTACAGACAGCATTAAGTTAAATATTTATTCAACCACCTTGCTGCTAAATATCAACATCTCCTTTTTATCTACAATGCACAAAAAAGGGAAGGGCATACACTGAAGCTGTAAATTTCTAACTGGAGTTAATTGTTTTAGTTATGGGGGGGGGGGGAAGTGTGGTTCATTTTTCTCATTGTTTTGTCTCCTTGGCACCACAGTACAAGTTGCACTCTACATTTTAGACAGGACTTACTCCTGTATCACAAGAGCTTGATAATGCTTACTGCTTGCTTAAGAGGAACTGACATCTTTCATTCAAACATTTCATGCTGAGGTTAGAATAATTTATTAACCAAGACATCGAAAAATAACTTTTCAAAGTTTTACACATTTCTAGATATGAAAGTGTAAAATGAAACAGTTCTGATCTCTGCTTCAGAAGCACACAGAAGGCAGAAGCAGGGAGAGGCTACCCAAGAAGAACATAGAGATGCAGCCTGTGCATGCAAGGATGGCATTAGGAAAAATCAACATCCAGCTGGAGCTAAAACTGACAAGAGATGAAGAGCAGGAAGAAGTGCCCCTCTGCTTAGTGGGACAGGGGGACTGGGTAGCAAAGAACATGGAAAAAAATTGACATACTCAATACATTTTTGCCCCAGTTTCCACTGGTAAGGTCCACCCTTAAGCCTCCCAGACCCCTGAGCCCAGTAGCAGAATCTGCTAGAGTAAAGAATTACCTCCAAAAGAGGAAGATGGAGTTTGGAAGCACTTCAGGAAACTGGAAACACACAAGTCCGTGGGACCAGATGGGATGCATCTGAGAGTTGCGAGGGAGCTGGCCAATGTCACTGAGAGACCACACTCTACCACTTTTTGAAAGGCCATGAGATTGGGGAGGTTCCTTATGACGGGAAAAAAGGCAAACATCACACCCAACTTCAGGAAGAGCAAGAAGGAGGATCCAGGTAACTACAGATCAGCCAGCCTAACCTCAGTCCACGAGAAGATTAAGAAGCAAATCCTCCTGGAAGCCATTCCTATGCCCAAGAGGGATAAGAAGGTGATCGGGAATAGCTAGCATAGATTTACCAAGGGAAGATGACGCCTGACGAACACAACAGCTTACTGCAAGGAGACGACTGGCTTAGCAGATGGTGGAAGAGCACTGAATAAGGTGGCCACTAACAACAGTGTCCCACAGTATCCTTACAGCCGAACTGGTGAGACAGGCACTGGGTAAGTGAGCAATAAGGTGTTCAGGAAATTGACTGGACTGCTGGGCTGAAAGAACAGCGATCAGCAGTACTGAAACCAGTACCATCTGATGTCTTTAACACCAAATTGAGCACAGTGGTCAATGCTCTGAAGGGCAGGACTCCTACTCAGAGGGACCTGGACAGGCTGGAGAAATGCACTGGCAGGAGCCTCATGAAGTTCAACAAAGGCAAGTGCAAAGTCCTGTATCCACAATAAAATAACCCCATGTGACAAGACAGGCTGGACACTAACCAGATACAAAGCGACTTTTGCAGAAAAGTACCTGGAGATCCTAGCAGGCAAAAAGTTGAAAACGAGTCAGCAGTGTACCCTCGCAGCAAAGAAGGCCAAGCACACCCTAGGCTGTATTAGCAGGAGTCTAGCCAGCAGGTCCAGGGAAGAGATTCATCCCCTCTATTCAGCACCTGTGAGACTGCGTTTGGGTACTGGGTCCAGTCTTGGGCTCCCCGGTACAAGGCAGACATTGACACGCTGGAGCAAGTCCAGTGGAGGCCACCAAACTGGTCAGATGGCGGCAGCACATGACACACAATGACAGGCTGACGGAACTGAGTTTGTGCAGCCTGGAAAAGAAAAAGCTCAGAGGAATCCTTATTGCTGTCAAGTATCTAACGGAAGGGTGCTGAAAAGACAGAATTGGATTCTTCTGGATGGTGCACAGTGACAGGACAAGAGGCAACAGACATAAGTTGGAAAGTAAACTCCCAAATAGCTTAAAGGGGGGAAAAAAATCACTATGAGGGTACTCAAACATGGAAACAGGTTACCCAGAAAGGTGTTAAGGGCTGGAGCAACCTTATCTAAATTGCTCTTGCTTTAGTTTAAGCAAGGAGCTGGATTAGATGACCTCCAGAAGCCCCTTCTAACCCAAATGATTCTATTTCATGAATTTATTATTTCATCTGCCTATGATTCTACTTCATAAACTTTCATTCAGCAATTTTTGCATCAAGTTTATGACTTCTAATCATATATTAAAAAATTTCAGTTCTCCTGTACATATAGTAAGCATGCATCCAATGTGGTACACAAAATTGTAAACATCTTTTATCTACTTGCCCTTAGAACTTCTTCCCTTTGTACCACTGTGCTTCCCCCATAACTAGGGAACGTAAGTTTTCAGCATCAGAACAGTTTTGCACTTTTAAGCTTACTTGATCTAAAAAAACCCCACACCTTCTTTGATATCCTGATTCGTGTTTCAGGGATGACGAGAGTAGGAAAGCAGAGTGCTGTGACTCATCTCGCTTTGTGGCAAAAACTAATTTTTCCTCTGTCCACTTAAAAATATTAGAAAGACCCTTGACCCCCCTATCCTGTCCAAAGAACAAGAAACATCCCACCAAAGAAACAATATAGTAGAGGTTTTCCACAAGGGCCTTACTCATCTTTCAGAGTAATCTATTTAAGTAAGCAGGTTTAGGAAACCAATTTATTTATTTAGATACTGTTTACAAACAGTCACACATACACACCCACCAAACTACTTTTTCTCTTTCAGCTTCACAAAGTCCCCTCTTGGAACATTTCTGATATCAAAATTAAGTAAATCCCTTAAAAACCATGGAGGTATTTTCTAATAATCTATACACAGGTTTTGTTTCTTTTTAAAGTTAAGAATACAGAAAAAGGGGATATAAATCAATTTCAAACTCTTTTAAAATACGTCAGGCTTTGCTTATGAACCACGACTCTGTCAAAGAAGAAAGAACCCCTTCAGCGATCTGGGTTACAATAATGGTTCCTTTAATAGCTGTACCAGTATAGCAGAGTAAGATCGAGGCTGGAACAAACTGCCAAAGGTATGAATTTCAAAAAACACACCTTATTAAAATATAATTGAAAACATCTTAATCTCCATTAAAAGGACACCTCTATGAAACTCAGTGTTAATACTTGAAATATGCAATTTAATATTCATTTAGAAGGTCGAAATTAAAATTCATGGGAAGAAACTGAGAGCTATTACAGGAAAGATGAGTATAGCCAGCAGTCAAAAGAGAAAAGAAATGTTCAGTGTTGCACTTTGACACATTTCTGCATCCATTTGTTTAAGAGTGCTGCTGTTTTTGATACCAAGATCAAATGTGCAAATATAACATATCAGTCCACTGGGTACATAAAATGGGTATAATCCAATGACAAATTAATCTAGACTGGAAATCAGAAGGTGTGTAATTACTAAGGTCAGTCAAGTTTGAAATAGCCTTCCCATTATAGCAGAGGTAATAACAATATACAACTGATTATTTTTAAATTAGAGCTGAATAAATTTACAAAAGCCCTATCTAACAATGCCCAGATCGTTCCCTGAAATTAATGAATCGACAAAAAGTTTAGAGAAAAGAAAGGATATGCAAAGGAGAGAGCAGGAGAAAACCACAGCTGCTTCTGTGGACACATGGAAGAAAAAGAGTGACACAGAGGTGGCTCTTAAAAAGCAGTAGTCCATTTAACGTTGCTGAAAGTAAACAGAAAAGACGAATGAGACCATGGCTTCATAATCAATGTAAGCCAGTACCGACAGAAAAAGAAGAGCTTCTACCACCATTACCATCATTTGCTACCTTCACCACAAGTGGCATAAGCCAATCAAAAACACAGGGTAGCTTCTTTTAGCAATAGTGCCTTCTTATATTAACTTACTGGCCATAAAACCATGACTCAGATAAGCGCATCACCCATCGCAACTTAGGTGACTGTATCAGTACTGCAGTTATGCCCTCCTCCCTACCAACACACTTCTTCCTCCTCTGGATTGAGACAGTGTCCGCATGACCAGGCAAGGGAGCTGGTTCAGGAAGCTGTTCTAACCAAAAAGTAACTCAGGGAGGAAAAAAAAGAAATAAAAGTACTACTTTTTGACCCGATTAGTTCTCTTAACTCACTTCCTGGTTGTGGAAGTCCCATTGATGACACAAGGGAAGGAGCAGCCACAACTCAGATTGTCTTCAAATGCTAGGGAGTATGCACCAGGAACTTGGTTTCCACAGAAAGCCACGTTATGCCCTGGATCTTTTTGCAATCCCCTTACTAACATTACCAAATCTTAATCCGTGAATCACTTTTTAAAGGACCAAATGCTATTTTTAACCAAGCAATACATTTCACTGTAACCATCTTAAAGAAAACAATGCAGAGTACTTCCAATAATGCTCCAATCTAGCTTCAATTCTTACAACACTGGAGTCAATTTGTGCTTACAGTGTGTAACTATATTTGTAGTCCCTTCAAGTTTAAACTGCAAACTAACCTCTTAATTACTATCATTAATACCATATAACCCACATAAACAGTATTAGCTACAATCCCACTTGAAACCTAGACAGAGGCATAACTTGCAGAACTAATCTTACACCCCCAGTAAATCTTCATAAGATCTGGAGCATGAGTCGGTCTGATGAGCACTCAGGATTTTGGCCTATATCACAGAAATTCAGTCAAATAAAGCCACAGTACCTTTCCTGAATTTAAAGGGATAAGTGTTGCCTGTAACATCACTAAGATCTGTCTTTGGAGACAGAAAGGACAGTTGCCCTTCTCCAAAGTTTTATTTGAAAAGTCACCAACATGGTTGTGAGACTACAGCTTGACAGTGAAAGAGAAAAGCAATGCTTACCTAAGCAAGCTATTTCTTATTTGTTGCTAGATTTGTTTCTGTTTTAAAGAAGAGTTGACACTTCCTTTTTTTTTCCCTCTTACGCAAAAGAACAGATACATACATGCATGCAGCTATGAAATGTGATGTTATGACTTACTTACAACACTATCAAACACAAGCAATCTTAACAACACAGCTTTGAAAGAGTGACAGCAAGAGCAAAGTACATGCCACACTTCAGAAACTTACTAATGAGCACAGCTGCCAAGTCCATTTCATTCAGAGTGCCATACCCACTTCAGATGGTCACTGCAGGTTTTGAAGTACTCTATCTAACGACAAGGATTTTTGTACCAAATCACAGTTAGGGAGGGCCTAACTGTTGAAGGGGGCTTGAAAAAATAAATTTAGAAAGATTAAATTAAAAAAAACCAAACAAACCTACAAAAAAAACAAAATGTGGATGAATCTGAGCCATGTAGATGGCACAGATTTAGGACAGTAGTTTGCTAGTTTTGGCTCTTGGGAAGTGACTTCACTTTTCCTAAGGAGGAGGAGGAGGAAGGGAGATGAACACTTCCACAACCCTCTCCCTTCCCTCACCACGAAAACAACTTCATTTTTTAAATCCCCCTTTCCTCCAGCTCCGCTCCTTCCGAAGGGGCATTACCCCAGCGTCCAGCCGCGCACAGGGAACTCCTTCCCCTACCACCACCCCAAACACAAGAAAACACGAAGAAACGGCACCATCCCCCGAACAGGCACGCACCTCGTGCCTCCTCCTTCCTCCGCCGCCGTGAGGGGAGCCGGGGCAAGCAGCCGGCGGCTCCCTGGGCCGCGGCGCCGGCTCGAACG
>NW_008795025.1:1571969-1591271 GCF_000699145.1 Aptenodytes forsteri | reverse complement strand
CCGTCCTGACGGGGCTGGTTGTCCGTCGAGGCATGAAAAAGTCGGTCTTCAAGTTCAGTGTGGCTTCATGGGAGTGCCTCCTTTGGAAAACGTTTCTCTTTGGCCCTTTAGAAACGATCCAGCTCGCAGAAAGGCTGACGCCTAAATGTGTCAGAATTCTTGACCACAACTGAAGAACAATAGAAGTGACCTACAAACCATGGTGCTCTATAAAAAAAAAAAAAGGCTGTTTTTTAAGTTTGCCTTCTGATTTTGTACCCCGGTCTCACTAAGTGGTAGATTGTGTTTGCTTATCAACAGCGTTTTTGTATGGTTAAACAAATATTTAATATTTAAATAGTAAATATATGTGTGCGTAAATAAATATCAGCATTATTTATGTTTAAATAAAGTATGTTTAAATAATGAAAGTTGTCCTGTTGGTTTCTTTTCTCTCTTTTTTGTCTTTTGTGTGAAACAAATAACATTTAAATTAACCACATAATTTATACAGCTTGTCTGTGTCCTTTCCATTTCAGATGTGGATCAGCAAAACCTTAAGGAACGTCAGACCACAGCCTTAAATAAAACAACTTTGTTGCATGAAAGCTAGCACGCTGTGTCCAGTCACCGTGGGACAGCCGGATTCCCTGTGTGGGCGCTGTTTGTATAGCATTTGAGAGCTGTGAACGCTGTGCTCCTCACGACGACAGCAAGATAGCAGGTCTGCTCCGACAGCTTATGTCTAAATGACGCAGGTGTTGAATTGCAAGGATGCTGGCCGCAGCGCTTCTAGCCGCCCCTCCCATCATGGGTACCTGCTACAGAGGTGTGCTGTTGGGAAACTTTGGGGTAAAGTTTGAAGCACAATTACTTGTACCACCAATAACACAGAAGCCTGATTTTGGAGATCTTTTTAATTCACTGTAAGAGCACAGCTACTGGAAGATGATACGTCCAAGCATTTAATTCTTCTTAATGCTCATTTGTATGCTGTAAGAAAAGCAAAGCAAATTCTGAATATGCAAACAGGCAGAGAGATGGCTTATTTGTTACATGGTCTTTTCGCATTGTAATGCTGTAACAAACCAGTCTCTAAGCTGGCAAGGCGAGCAGACAAAGGAGAGCATTTCCCAGAGAAAAGAAAAGCAGGACTATTTGGCCAGTTGTATGCTATGCCAGCCCCCCACTTTGTTGTTGTTGCTATTACATATCTTTCCTAGTTGTCTGCAGCTGGCATAAATTAAATTATCTTCAGATTATTCTTATCACACCACAGGGTTCAGATAAACCACAAAAGCATGGAGAAAGAAGAAAACTTAAGGGGGAGGAGGGGAACGATTTTACTGAATATTACAATAGAGGAATAATAAGAAAAGAGTTTCCCTGGCATTGTACTCAGATGCTGCACGCTTATGTAAGAATATGGGTAATAAATAGGAGGAACTGAAAGTCATTCTATTCATAACCAAAATTATGAATAAATTGTCATAATATTTCCCTTCCCTGGCATTGTACTCAGATGCTGCACGCTTATGTAAGAATATGGGTAATAAATAGGATGAAAGTCATGTTCTATTCATAACCAAAATTATTAATAAATTGTCATAACTTGTTATTGTTATGGAAATGTAGAGTTTGTTCAGGAAGCATAGGTGGGAGAAAAGGAACATAAGGTACAGAGCTAGTGAAAATGTTTGGATAATGGCAAAAAGGAAAGGAAAAAAACAGTGTCACAGCAAAGACCCGTTAGCAATTCACAAATGAAAAAGATCAAGTGCATGGTACTTTAATTTGAATAAAATCATCCAAAGCATAGGAACTGGTGATAATGAGACTTGAAATAGCAAGATACCTACTCAGAAAGGAATTTGGGAGACTATATGGGTGATGGTGGTCATTAAGTTAATGACTCTTCACAAGGGAAGGAAGGAAAATCAAACCAACGGACTTGAAGAAAATGTTTCAGTAAACTCACAGTTTAAATGCCAAACCCCACTGTAGCAAATCTAAGGAAAAGTACACTCTGGAAAGTTTGCCATTTCCTATAGAATCAACATGAAGGTTGCAAACAGACCATTGCAATGAGAAAGAAAGCAAGAGTCAAGTCTGGCTAAATCTAAACCATTTCAATGGCTTGCACCTTTTGAAAAAAAGCAGAATGTAGATTAAATTATTAAAACTGACAACAAAGTGATTGTTGTAATATGTAGAGAAAATCCAGAAAGGTTAACATACAAAATGAGCTAAAACTATCAAAGAGCCATAGAGTGTAACAACAAAAAATTTATGTGAAAGATTACCAGGGAAGAACTGACCTGCTCTCAGGTGTGTGAGGCAACTATTATCAAGTCATGTGAGGAAGACCAAAAGCCTCATTTTTTTTGCTTTGTTCTTCTCAAAAATGTCAGCTGTAATCAGATGGCTTACACAGTTAACATTAGCAACGTAAAAACAAATGATCAAGCTAAACTAAGGAAAGAAATAGAATCTATTCAAGTAAGATGCTTACGAAAGTCATGTGCCAGATAAGTTTCAGCCAACGTATTTAGCAAAATGGCTAAGCAATCTCAAAGCTATTAGCAATTACCTTCAAGAACTCAGAAAAGGTAGCTGAGGTACCGTAAGACCCGGAGAAAGGAAATGGTGCCTACCTTAAGAAAGAAAGAAAAGGATGGGAATCAGAGGCCAGTCAGCTTTCCTTTGTACCAGGCAAAATACTGGAACAAATTATTAAGCAAATTATTTGTAAGGCCTTGGATGATAAGATTAATAATAATCAACAATAACATCTGAAAAGCAAATCATGGAATCTTGACTTCAGCAAGGCTTCTGACGATGTATCATCTAATACTCTCATAAGAAGGACAGAGGAGCATTGGCTACACGGTACTTATGGGAAATGGTTAGAAAATGGCACTCAGAAGTAGCGTCAAGTGATTCACAATCAAATAAGAAGTTTGTAGCAAGTGAGATCTCCAGACGCCATCCTGAGTCCTGAACTGCTTCTGTGATGCAATAGGATAGAGAATATTTTTATCATATTTGTGGAGGATATCCTGTTCAGCTGAGAGCTGCAAGCATTTTGGAAGATACAATTAGAATTGAACAAATCATAACGAGTTGGAACAAAGATCTGAACTAAATAGGATGTAATTCAATAAGGCGAGAAACTATTACATATAGCTGGGAATAATCAACTGCAAAAATGTAAGCTGGAAACAAACTGGCTAAGCAGTTACTTTACAGAAAGAAGTCTTGGTTCATAGCAGTTCACAAATAGAAAATGAGTCAATGGTGATTTGGTGTTGCAAAAAAATGTGACTGCTTTACTGAAATGTAGAAACAGACTGTCAAACACAAGAAGAGCGAAATAATTCTATGATTCTATGAATTCTTCCACTCCACTGAGCTCAAAACGGCTTTTGGTGAAGAACAGTTCTCAGTTTTGGGCACCTCCTTTCAATTACAGAGATCTCTGTGGAGAACGTAAAGAACTACCAGGAGTCTGGACAACTTGACCTTGAGTCATACTCAAGTATGACCTTGAGTCATACTCAATTGGAGATCTGAAAAGTCAAAGACATGTGAATGTACAGCCTAGAAAAATATAAGAATTTGTGTAAAGAAAGCAGTCTGTATGTATATAAGAGAAGTGAATACACATAGCAGCCTGTCTCTTTGATAAGGGAAATGATTTTTTGCTGCATAATGAATTCTCAAGCTAGAACACTTAATGAGACTTTCTTTTTTAGCATACTTAAATCCTCATATCCTTAATATCCTGTGAGGTGTAATAAAAATCCTGAAGATGTAGAGCATCCGTACATTGAGGGAAAAAAACCCCAAGCTTCTTTTAAAATCCACCAAGGAAAAAAAATCAATGCCAGGCCTCTCCTGCATTATCCACTATGGGGAGCTGAAGCGTAATATTGCTGGACAGATGGTGACAAAGGAATCCAGTTGCTCACTTAGTTGGAGCTATAAAGTCCATGTGTATTAATTTCCACAACCTGACCACTACAGAGCTCCCATACAAATATTTTTCTCGATAGAGGGAATTCCGTTTAACCTTCTCTGAAGGATAATGGAAAGCCAAGGTCATCCAGCCTGTGTTCTGAATTGGCATCTCCTGCAACCAGTCATTCTGCCACTGCTAGAGACCTGTGTGTACCAGAAACCAGGGAACTACTGGGTCTGTCTGGGGAGGTCTGAAAACAGGCTTGAAGAAGAATTCCTATTTAGGAGGTAATGAAGCCTATCCCCATAAATAATAGGAAGACAGTATATAGTTCAGAATAAAACCACCAAATTTGGGGGCAGCAATACTGGGAAAACATATTTACACATCTATTTTAGAATACACTAGTGTGCAACTTGTATGAATGGCATGGTCCCAGCAACTTTTTGTATGGTTGTATCATTCTTGTTAAATCAGAATTCCTGAAATAAAAATGAAACTTCAGTGAGAATTTATAACTCATCCCGCTTTGGTCTTTTTCTCCCGCAGCTTAGGCACTAGCATTATCCCAGGGACCTTGCCTCAGGTCTTTACAGTATGTTTGAGCACACTAGCTTAATATGATCTTACTGCTGGAGTAAGCTTTAAAACCCAGAAAAGCGAGTGACTTCTTACAGCTTTAGAACTAATAGCATTGGATGGAAATACTTAGGAACAGCTCATGCAGTGACTTTTCTCCAGGGAGGTTTGATACCCTTAAAATCACAGGGCTGGTGCCAAACACCATACGCCAGAGGTAAAATGGAGTCAAATTTCCTTCAACAGGTAATTAATCAATACTTGAACTTTATGGGAAGCATTTCACTTTTTGAATACTTATTGAGACTTTCTAGATACAAACTGTGGAGAAGTTAAGTTCGATGCATTAAAGATGTTCAGCACATTTCAAGTAGTCTAATTAAACAGTGACACAGCCCTAAATAAACACACTGTCCACATAATCAAGAACAGAATATAGATAATCTATTTTATAATGTGGTTGTTAGTTTCCCATATTTGGTGCTTCAATAGTACAGAAATGAGTTTACAAGTTATTTCTGACAGAACAAATCGATAAGAATCTGACAATGGTTGCAACTGAAGCAATAGCTTATTTTCAGCAGTATTAAGTGGGAGAAAACACACAGAAATGTTGTTTCTAGAGTTTTTAAGATGAAAATGTGGCCTTTGTGTTGTTACAGCTATAGACTGAATTTCCAAATTCTTTCACCTTTAGCTGCCTCAAAAAACAGTATTATTCTAATTGACAGAGCACCCACCGAGATCTACACTACCCACAGTCACTCAGAACTGAGACAGAGTGGAACTTAATCCTGGATTCCTAATGAACAACTATAAAGTATTTTGACATTTTAATGAGATAGCATATAAATGCATAATCATACAAATCAATTTTAATTAAAAGTGAGATCGTGTCTACTGAGATTTAAAAAATTACCAACATCCTTTTTGTAGAAATCAAAAAATTATTTGTTATTCTTACATATTAATGCTATATTTTAATGAGATTTGGTATGACCTTTTTGTATGTTGCAGATTTACAAATTCAGGGCTTACTTTCCTTGTTACTTTCGCATGATTCATTTAGCAATGCAGTTACTCTTTAGAACATCAATACCTTATAGATTTAAGATATCATAATAAGAGAAATATAAAGACCTATGAGGAATTACTGACAAAAGAAGACTTGTGTAACTTTCCTAAAATATGCATCCAGAGAAGCAATAGAAGGGAATGAGATAGCTTGAATGATAAAGAGCATTATATCAATTTTGTGAATTAGACACAATTCAGTAGTTGAGAACCATTTGAAAATGACACCTAGAAGGACGCCTGTGGTATATAAATGCATAACTCTGATATAATTTTAATTACAAGTGCAAAATCCTTTCTGCTGAGATTCTAAATGTTTGAAAAGAGCAGCAACCCTTTCGTAGCTACGCACTTTTTAGAGCTGTGATCTGTAGTTTGCGAGACATAGCGGAAGACATCTGCATAACACCATGAACATATAAAATCCTTTTGCTACCTGTCAACATGTCCCATGCCTGTGTGATGAGAAACAATATCCCTGTCTCTCACTAGGCTGAGCAGAAGACTTTCCTAGCTGTTAGGTTCCTGATGGGAATAAGGTTTCCTTTCACTTTTAAATTTCTCATAATAAATTTGAATTTTTACTGTCTTTCAGCCAATTATAACTATGTATGACTACATACAGGACTGCAAGCATGTGAAGGCATTGTGCTGGTCCTTTCTGTGTGTCAGGAAAGAGTGACTGGGCTGTTCGCGGCCTTCTTGGCCCTGTAACATCTGAACTGAGTGTCAGGTTTCAAATGGCATTGCTAAATTGGGGGGCTCAGCTCAGTAAATGGTCAGTAGAATGAAAAGTGTCCCTTCTCCTTTTTTGGGGTAGGGAGTGGAACAGAATAGGTATCAAGGAAGCTGCCTCCTTCTGAAAAACGTGGATTTGATGATCAGTATTGAGCTCAGATTTGATGGAAGAATCTGAGAGAAGGGGACATTTTTACACTTTTAAGTATCTCAGGGTAGAATTTTTATATGAAATGGGGCTGGAAAAATTAGGTCATTTTTATGCAAAAGCCGATAAGGATTATGTTGATCTTCTGTAGACCTGCTGTG
Organism: Aptenodytes forsteri; assembly: GCF_000699145.1. Taxonomy (NCBI): domain Eukaryota; kingdom Metazoa; phylum Chordata; class Aves; order Sphenisciformes; family Spheniscidae; genus Aptenodytes; species Aptenodytes forsteri. Next base: position 1,584,631 of record NW_008795025.1, on the reverse strand, counting down.
TCACGTAAGCTATCACTTCTCTGTGTACGTAATATAAACTCACTTGACAATAAGTGGTCTTATCACTGTGACTTCTAATTGTTCTCTCTCTCGTGTATGGCATTATGAAAAAGCAACAACTGGGTCTAAATATGTATCAAAATTACCAAACCATTAAACAGAGTGTGGGGAAGCTGGATCAATTTGCCTTATATATTTTGCATAACTGTTGTATGTTATACATAGTACACATCATCAGAGGTGCTCACTCACATGCTGTAGCCAATTATGTATCAGTCAATTAATGCAGACTATAACTGTGCTTTCCTCGAGTTGCTCAGGTGATTATAGCTCTCTATCAAAAAAATAAAGTAAAATCTTTTATAGGGTCAACAGTAATTTTTTCCTGGTACTTATATAGTTCCAATGCTTACATTTCATGCTGCTGAGTTAGAAGATCTTTATCAAGAAACAAAATTAGGTAAGTGCAAAAATGTGTGGCAGGGAATGCTACCCTCCCATCACGAAGTGCTTTGATGTTCATATACATACACTAAGTATATCTATATATATTCATATACATAGATATACATATTCATATATAAACATACAGCCATACCCACATAAACATGATGTGTATTGCACACATTCTCTGATCTAGGTATCTAGAACTTTTCTGTTGCTACCTCTATACACTTCTGCCTTTAAAGCCAAACGTCCATAAATCCAAATGTGTTGACCTCCTTCAAAAATGCAAGACGTGCCTAAAAGCTGCCTTAAAACACTGCTTCTGAATCTTGACATCAGCAAAGCTTCTGTAACTTTAGGTCCTTCTGTGGTAAGCTGCAATTGGTAGGCTTCATTAGGGAAGCCCTACAAAGGTGTAAGGACTAGGAAATTAAGTCTGTCTTTACACAGTGCAAAAGGCAGGGGGGAAATAAAGCCTTCCCTATTGTCAGCATGTCTCTACCCAACAGTGTGTGTATCTATTATGAGAACCCTGACTTTCAAAGCAACCCCTCCATCTGCAAGTTCTGAAGAACAAGAAAAGTGGAAGTTGTGTGAGAAACTGTTTGCTGAAGAAAATACCCATCACTTGGCTTAGTCATAAAATCTGATACCTAAACAGATAGCTGAGCAGCGATGGCTATGGGATTCAAGGTTAACAGAGTGCAGATCTCTTTCAGGCTTCAGAGAAAAGCTGAAGAATGATGAGCAACCAAGCAGTTCTAGTCTGATGAAAGAGTAGATTCCTGTGACAGAGAACTTCCAAAAACTTGAGAATAATATACTATGCTATACTGTAGCTCGATAGTTAATATATAGAATTAAAAGGACTGGTTGCAGCTTTCAGGTGGGAGTGGTGGATCCAACTCGATTTTCTTTCTACCTTTACTGCTGAGAAAGGTTAGCAATAACAAAAATGGTCCCTCCCACCAAGGAGGTAAGTTATCCTTTCTTTTGTGTGCTTTTACCCAAACATAATTCCCCACCGAGATTGAAGGGTGCAGAGCCCCTTCTAGAGGTACTGGTTGTATAAGCTGTGCCTGGGCTCGATTGCATTTTAATAGTCTATGAACCTGTAAAATATACTGGGTTATGTTTTTATCTCCTGCTAATAAACTTACATGGGCAGGTACATCAGTTCCAGGGAGTTGCATCGGTCTTCTGAATAGTCCTTCATAGGGAGACAGTTTTGTTGTTTGTTGAGGTCTTTGCCAAAGATTCATTACGGCTAAAGGCAGTGTGTGCAAGACATGGTTACTTATTTGGCTGCGGCATAAATTCCTGGCGCAAACCAATTCTTCAGCACTGTCTGGGCTAGTGCAGCAGTCCCAAAATGCCCTGGATGGTGATGCATTTTTGCTATGGGAATCAGGTATTGCTTCGGTAAAATAGGAAGGTTTTCCATACCTGCTCTCTATGTTCCCTGGTAGTCTTTGGTCACTTCATTCCTTTTCCAAGAGTCAGCTTCTTCAGCAGGAACAGTCAGCTGTATCTTCATGAGTGGGCAACACCAGGTCGGACCGTTGCAGTGCTTGTAAGCCTGGTGGTTCATATGGCAGTCATGCTGGGCTTTAGCTGCAACATCTGCTAGAGCATTTCCTATTTCTTCTTTTGTCCTTCCGCCAGTGTGGGCTGGCTGAACAATACCTAGTTTCTTTGGCAATTGTACGGCTTTTAACAGTTCACTAGTTTGCTTGCAATGAAAGTTATGCACCCACGCTGCTCCCAGAACTGCCCAGTGGCATGGCACGCTCCAAATCCATACCAAGGATCAGTATAAATATTTACAGCCTTTTCTTTGGATGGCTGGCAAATCTTTGTTAACGCAATCCATTCTGCTGCCTGTGCACTCAGCTTCGGATGGAGTGGTGAAGCCCCCACCGCTTCATTCACAGGAGTTACTGCATGACCCGTAGCCCGGTTCCTATTCAAGATAATACGAGGACCCGTCTACATGTAGTTCTAGATTGGGATCTAGGAACAGCACCTCTGTTTTAGATGCAAACAGGAAGGTCTGGGTGTCAGCTATACAAGATTCCTTAAAGGCACTGGCTATTAACAAATCATCAGCATATTGTATCAAAACAGATCCATTTTTTAAAAACAACATCCTGTAAATTCTAGAAAAAATAGTGGGGGACCCAGGGAAGACCTGGGGAAGCCTTGCCCATGTCTGCTGTATTTTTCCCCAAGTAAATGCAAAAGGGTACCGAGGGTCTGGATGGATAGGTATACTGAAAAATGCGGTGCATAACTTGATTACAGAGTACCATTTAGCATTTGCTGGAATGAATGTAATAGTCGTAGAAGGGCCTGGTACCCCTGGGTGAGGAACTATGACCCACTCATTTACTGCCCAAAGATCTCGCACAAACCTGTTTGCTGTCTGGTCCCAGTCTGGGTTTTCTGATCGGCAGGACAGGAGCATTGCAAGGGGACTGACATTCTACCAGTATTCCCTTTTTTATATATGCCTCTCTTAGTGGCGCAGTGCCTGCTATGGCTTCAGTAGGCAATGGATATTGTCGGATCAAGGGCGAGTTACCGCCTTTAGTTTGAATATGTACTGGTGCGGCTGATTTGAGCAAGCCCCCATCCGTGGTGTCCCATCCCCAAAATGAAATCAGTATGTCTTTTAATTGCCCCCTCAGGAACCATCCCCCCCACCCCTCCTCCCACTCAAGACCTGGGTCTCCCCTGGGAACCCCCTCAAGCCTGGGTCCTCCTGGGAATCTCTCCGGACACCTGGGGCTGCCCAAGCTCCTCAGTCCTACAGGGAGCCCCAGTCCCCGCACACCTGGGTCTGCTCACTGACCCCCGTGTCCCCCCAGGTCTCATTCACCATATAACTCTTCATGGCCATGGCGGGAGCCAGGTTCAGCCTGTGGCCGCACCGCACCTTCAGGGGTGACCTGGCCCTGCTGTGCCTGGGTAAGGAGGCCTGGACGCCAGGGTCCACTGCGGAGGGGTTGGGGACAGGGGCGAGTGAGTCCTCAGCCCCCCACCATGTGTGCCCTCTGTCCCCACAGGCACCACCATCCTGCTATTTTTCATCCAGGCTGTGGTCTTCATTGTGGGGCTGGGACTCTTCCAGGAAAACTAGAGGGGAACCAGGAGTCCCAGCCCCTCTGTGGGAGTCCCAGGCGCCCCCCTAATGTATTAGAAATTGTTATATAGTGTTAGAAATTTCTTATTTTTATAAACTGTTATAAATGTATTTGTAAATTATTAAACATTATTAGAAAATTATTCTATATTAATTACAAATGGATTTATTGACGGTCACCATTTATTTTAATTTCTCTACAGTTTGGTCCCGAGCCCTGCAGTGACAATTCACCTCACAGCCCCCGGCTCTGCCCCTGGCTCCTGCCCTGGGGGTAGGGGAGGGGGCATTTACCCCCCTCAGCTGCCCCACAGAGAGCTCAGGGTGGGTATCTGCCTCTGGGGGGGAATCTACACATGGGCAGGGTGTATCTGCCCCTAGGGGATATCTGCCCGTGGGCAGGGCTTTTTCCCTGGGGGGAAGATTTGCCCTTTGGGGGCGAATCAATGCCTGGGTGGTTACTCACCACTTGGGAAGGGGCATTACCCCTCCTTCCTGCCCACACATTTGCCTCCCAGAGCCCCTGATCTGCCCCACAGCCCCCACCTGCCCCCAGTTCCATGTGCCCCGGCCCCACAGTGAATCATAGAATCATAGTATCATTAAGGTTGGAAAAGACCTCTAAGATCATCGAGTCCAACCGTCAACGCAACACCACCATGCCCACTAAACCATGTCCCTAAGCGCCTCATCTACATGTCTTTTAAATACTTCCAGGGATGGTGACTCAACCACTTCCCTGGGCAGCCTGTTCCAATGTTTAACCACTCTTTCAGTAAAGAAATTTTTCCTCATGTCCAATCTAAACCTCCCCTGGTGCAACTTGAGGCCATTTCCTCTTGTCCTATCAGTGGCCCTGGTACAGGCGCCATTGGCAGGGACCCACGGGGACACCGTCCCCACAGGGCCTAGCCAGAACTGCCCCCCAACCACCATTACCCATAACAATGTTACGGGGTGCATTTACACCCAGAGGGATTTATTGCACCCCGGGGGGGGGACATTTCTCCCCCCTCAGCCAGGAGGGAGTCGCAGACCCAGCACAGATCCCCAACACCTGCAGCCCCAGAGAGGTGGCTGCCCCAAACCAGGGTTTTGCGCCCCCAGGGCCACAATTACCACCCCAGGCCCACTGTTACCACCTGCCCCCCCAGGGCTGTGGCTGCCGGGGAGGCAGCGCCTCAGCTCTGGGTGACCCTCATGACTGCTGATGGGCTGACTCCCCCCTCTACCGCAGGGAGAAATCTTCTCTTCTTCTTCAGCCAAGTCACGGTGCACTCCTTCAGAGGAGGTCGCCGAGAGCTGGAAGGAGACGGCCAACAGATGGTTGGAAAAGAAGCTGAAGATCACACAGAAGGGAAGTAGAAAGTCAAAATCTCCTCCTAACGTGCCGATTGTGATTCAGGACGACAGACTTCCTTCAGGTCTTCCCCCGCAGATCCGGATCTTATAGAGGCCGACAATGAACAGCATGCTTAGTAACCTCAACTCCGCCAGCAGACTGGCCTTCCCCATGAAATCTTTGGTGCAAAGGGAGGCGGAGTATGCAGGGGCCAGGAAACAAATAGTGGGCAGCACGAGCCCTGAAGAGCAGGAGAAACCCATTCTAGGTGGACCGACGAGGATCTCTCAGCCAGCAAGACAGCCCAATAATGTGATTAGGCAGACTCGGTGATCTTAAGGGTCTTTTCCAATCTAAATGATTCTATGATATGGTTTGTATCTGTCTGTTTTTGTACTTTTAGCAGCTAACATTGAAAGGTAGACCAAGGGTCAGATTTTTAGAATTTTAATAGTGCATTCCCAGGATTCTCCTTTGGATTTGTGAGCTTGAGAAGTGCAGGACAAAGCCAGTCTCTTTCAGTCTCTGCCTCCTGACGCTTGGAGCTGTTACACCTGAGAGATCAGTGAATGAATATGTTTGCTCTCAACTGGTTTTCAATGTTTGACTCACTTATGTAGGGTAGAAACAGTTTTATCTTGTCTATTTAATATGCAAATAAGTGTATATATGGATATGTGCTTCCTGTGGAAGGAAATCTAAGGAGAAGGTGGGTTTTGTGTATGAAAATAGAGGTCACTCCTTTTTTTGCTCTTTTTTTGCAGAGCACTGCGTGTTAATGGAAACATTGATAAGAAAAGCTGCTACCTCGGAGAGACAGTGATAAACTGCAACATAAACAACCTTCCGATATCAAATTGCTGAACTTAAGTTCAACTACAGTCAAGTTGTAAAGACTGAGGACTTTATGAGGAAGATGAATAACTTACTAACTTTCTGACTCTGGTTTTCATGTGCAGGTAGCATGTGTCTGCCTAGCGGAGCCACCAGAACACCAAAAGCATTGGAGACAAATAGACTGGAGATACTGTGGCCTTATGTATGAGAGTGAGAACCTTCCCTAACAGAACAGAAAGCGTGCTTCTCAAAATATTTTGGTTTTGTTAACAGGCTAAAACTTTTGCCTATACCGTAGTCTGCCATGTGCCTCAATGAGTGTGTAATAAATACCCATTAATCTCCGAGAAACTGATGTCACTCTTACTCTTAAATGAAATTAATTGACTGTCTTAAAAATGTATATACAATGTAAACTCCATCTGTGCTCACAGTACATTCTGATCCTTTCACTGTTGTTTCTTTAGCAATATCAGTAGCTTTAGAAAAATAACATCAAAAGTAGTTAACTAGCCAAACCACAAATACTATCTCTTCCTGTCTGGTAATGAGAGCTAATTCCACTATTAGTTACTATTTTTCATTCAACTTACTGATTCCCTTTAGTGAATTTCCTTTTTCTTCTGTAAATGCTGCCTCTTTCACCTGCTGGAATCAAAGAAGAGTAGGCAGCATCACATGACATGTCAGATTACTACAGCCTTCAACCAACACATCACCAAGTTTGAAAAAATCTTATTTTATTAACAATAAAAGATATCAACTTCTTTTTACAAAATCTGCGTTCTTTTTAACCAAGTTAAAAAATAAATTTAATAGTTGGAATATTAAATAAAAAAAAATCTTTCAAGGTTAGGATTAATGATGTAATTCTTGATGACAATTTACCAAAACCAGATGAACATACACAACAGGAACAAATTACACTGTACATTTACAATTCAGAAATTTCTGTGTTTCCAGCTGAAATTGAATTGCTGGAATGGTGTGTAACAGCTTTTTACCAGTACAGTAATGAGAGAGAGGAAACCGAGAAAACTGTGCTGAAAAGAAATTTAAAAGTGGGGAAGGAAATTCTTAGCACAAAGGTAGGGTTTTGTGTGTGTGAGAATTTGCCTGTCAAAGTAGACGTGATATGTAGAATCTGGTAAAAGAATAAAGGAAATTACTTGAATTGCTGGAATGGTGTGTAACAGCTTTTTACCAGTACAGTAATGAGAGAGAGGAAACCGAGAAAACTGTGCTGAAAAGAAATTTAAAAGTGGGGAAGGAAATTCTTAGCACAAAGGTAGGGTTTTGTGTGTGTGAGAATTTGCCTGTCAAAGTAGACGTGATATGTAGAATCTGGTAAAATAATAAAGGAAATTACCATACAGCTATGATCTCTGAAAAATAATCTCAGCCTACAAATTTGACATGTTTCCACTGAAACTAATCTGTTTGTAAACTGCTTATCAGGCATGTACTACAGCTACATTATAAAATTGGTTTTTATTTGTAGGTCTCTTCTCAAAAACCATCGAGGGGTGAAATCTAAGAACTCTCCCTCTGCAATTACCTGAACAACATACTCTTTAAAAACTGCTAGAATTGAGATCTGAATAAGCAGCAGCTACTTGAGATCCACACTAATATAAAAACACCTAAACTTGCTTTATGCAGTTATTCATACATTAGGATTAGCTAAGGTTGGTCCTTCACTTTTATTTTCCTGTGGGAACCGATAGTCCCATTTGTTGGAAGGTACACTGGGGAAGTCTTGTATCAGGTGTTCTCAAACAAAACCAGGGCAAAACTTTGAGTCTTTACAGGTGATACTAAGCAAGAATAACCCCCAGAAATAGTCAGCATGTTTTCTTTTACTGCAGAAATGTGATGTGACTACAGAGATGTAAAACAGTCCCACTTTTTACTTGTAGTATGAGTGCTCTACCTGGGAAATTTGATTGGAAAAATTACTCAGATAGCAGTTTAGTCATAATGTAATTGCTGTAACTTGCACAAGTGTGGAGGATGCATAAGGTGTAGTGGTTGGAACAGAAGACCAGACCATGGGGTTTATTCCTCATCTTGCCACTGCTTGCTATGCGAACCTGTAAAGTTGCTTAACCTCTACAATTTAGCTTCCCCTGCAAAGTGAGAGTAAGGCTGTGGTTTTACATGCAGCTAAACAAAGGTACTGACTTGCCGTAGAAAACCTGTGCTGACTGTATTGCCCTACTTGTCTTTCATTTTCCCCCAGTTTTACAGTACATGAGGAAATCTGCCAGAAAAGAACAAAAATTACATTGCTAATTTCGGTGGTTCTCGGTTTTATACACACACCCAAGCTGGAATTCTTAAAAAACGTAATTTTCTTAATTCTTTAACATCGCAACTCATATGTTACTTTCCTAAGCTCCATAAAAGGCTGTTGTAAAATGTGATGCAACAATGTTATGATGGAAGAGAAAAGAACAAATTTCAACATAAGTACCACTGGAGGAAGGAAAGGAAATAAAGGGTCGTACTTATGCTTTCTGTTGAGACAGAATAGAACAGGACATAAATCAAGGAACTGAAGTGCAAGATAAAGAGGTGGCAGCATATGGCACTTGGCAGAGAGGCTCTTGAGCCTCCCCAGGAGGGGATTCAGAAGCCAAACAGATGGTTATTTCAGCAGAGGGCACCAGAACAACAAGTACGTGGTAGTGACTTTGACTTGTTCTGCCCAGTGAACATTAAATCTCCGATATTCTCACAGCCTCCAAGTGGGTCTGCGTTCTTGTTATGCTGCGAATTCTTGTACTTCATAATGCTTCAAAATTTTTGTCATGCTTAGAGGTGTTGCTGAATGACACTAGAAGCTCTGGGATTAAAGCAAACCAGGCAATTACATGTAAGCAAAAAGGCAGTAAGGAGTACCATGAGAATCTGTGGCACATACTACTAAGTCAGCATATTGCATCTCAACATGTCAGTGGGACAAGGAGATGGGACAGTTAAGTGAAACTTCTAATGAGAAGTCATCAAAGGGAAGTTTCGCACCTTCCTTATTGTTTCTTCTTTTTTTCACAGCAACTGTAGCCACAGGGTATATTTATATAGATTTTTTGCATTCCTAGCAGCCTGAAAACACAAATGTTAATAACTGACTGATATTCTGCAAATCTATTATGTATAGCCTCAAATAACTGCAAAAGATTTTATAAATTTTTAAACAAACCTGAGAACGTTTGCTGGGTTATATACTTGTTATTTACTTGTGCAAACTGAATGGTTGAGAGAGAAGCATTCATGGAGGAATATTAATTTTACACTTATGCACTTCACACTCCTTTACATCATTCAGGCTTCTGTTGTATAAAGGAAATCTAAACCTCATATGTTATGGTCGAGATACTGAGCATGTCCTTCCACAGTGGAAGGCTTTATTTTGCTATTGTCCTCTTATTATTTTAAAATAAGCATATATAACTAGTTCTAAAAGTTGCATTTGAATTACATGGGCTTGGATGATATTCAGCATACTCTTTAATAAGTATTGGGGTTTTTTGCAATTATTATGTTGGGTGGATATGCTTCAGTCTTCTACTTCTGTCAGTGGAATTTTGTAAAAGTGCAGGAATTTTAGATTTTGTCAACATGATGGTCAAGCACACAGAAGTGTGGAAAAAAAGAAAAAGAAGGAATGGAAAATTGAGACAATATGTTGTAGACTCAAAATTAATTCCTGTGGGTTTTCAAGGACATAAAAGAAACTACAATGTGAACAAGTGGAGATAAATTACAGGAGATTTAATAATAAGCTGAAGTGAGATATGAAAACAGTAATCCTAAAAGCAATTACTGTTTTGTGTTTCATATGCTAAAGCAGTGTGTCATGCAGGAAGAAACACTGCATAACTGGAGAAAGCAGACATTAAAAATAATCTAGGTATCTAGTGTGGTCAGTTCCCAAAGAGGGAGCAAGCTCATCTACAAATTTCTGAACTTTTAAAATCCAGAATAAAGAATAATCATTAGAAAAGTGTTACTCTGATGGAGGTCTAAAATGGGTTTTGAGATTTCGAGTACTCATCCTTGCAATGTTACTTAATAAGAACCATAAGTCATTTCAGATCCCACTTCTTTAAATTTAAACAATGCAGTACTGTGGTAAACTATGTTGTAATACTGAAAACTGTTGTTAGCAAGTAAATACTGGTAACAGAATTAAATGCTGAGGGAAAACGTAAGCCACCTGAAAATGAAAACCTTTCCACAATACAGGAACCAAGTATAGGAAGTGGTAGAAGTCTCCAGACTGGAGTATTAAAAACTGAACAAAACACCAGAATGATGTACTGTGTACAATCACCTGCTATAAACTAGGAAGTAAGAGGATGTCCTCAGCCCTCAACCATTTCTAGTTCCTGTGACTTTAAACAAAGGTTGCAAAGAACACCTACCATTTTAGCTCCTAGTGCTGTCTTCTGCATCTGAACAGGATAATAGTAACCAGTTAGGTTCACATTTCTAATGTAACATTTAGGAGAGGAGTCTGCAAAAGATGGGAATTGCTGATTGAAAATTTTCTGTGGTATGTACAGTTTTAAATTAGAGTAATAGGATGAAGAAGATATTTAAATTGATCTAGAATAACGTGCAGAGATACTCCTTAGTAGTTCATTTCCAAGAGGGAGGACTAATTAGATAGGAGTATAATGATTCAGGTTTGTTTGTTTGTTTGTTTGTTTGTTTAAACAAGTTATGCTGCAATTTGCCAATTGGTTATATGAAAGATTGTGCTTCAGGACAAAGACTCTTACATAATTTATACAGTCGTTAAGAACAAGTGGTATTAATGTTTCATTGGGGCATTGTAGGAAGTATTACAATGCCAAAATAATGATAAAAATATAATAATGTACTAATCTGTGATCATCCCTGACTTCTGAATCTGGCTAACTATGACATTCTTGATTAAATCATTCATTCAGATATTTTATTGTGTAATGATGGTACTAAGGATTTTGATGCTTACAGACATTGATTGTTTTAGATTTCTCTTTGTAGACTTCCAAATCTTTCCTGTTGATCTCTTTGAAATAACAATAAAACAGCCATAATGCTTAAGATTCACATTTCCATGTCAAACTTCCATGTTAAACTTCCCAGTTTACACTGAATTACATTTCTTTTGTAACTCATAGTAAGGCTCTCGCTAAGTTAAAGGCGGTCTTTGTAAAGATCTTAGCCTTCTGTGTTCATAAGATCCCAAATGCCTGTGAATATGGCAAGAAAACCCTGTTTTCAGAGATTAATTTAATAGCTGTTCTTAATATTTTATTCAAGCACTGATCCTTGATAAGGATTAAGCTTAATTGTTTTGGTGGAAAAGCCTAAATAATAGAGACAATTTCTTTAGTAAAACTGATAGAAATAACACATTTAGCTACTATCGCCACATTTCTTGTAAAGTTAACATGAAAATCTGTCTACAATCAATACAAGAGTCAGAAACAGAACTGAAGATTAACCTCACCCTACGTAGTTTTTCCCTTCTGTCTAGGAGCCTAGCTCTATTTGTTTCCACGTTTCTGTCTGCATGTCACGACCCAGCTTCCTTTTACACGTTGCTGTCTCAAGCCCCTGGCGCTGGGCCTGGTTACTTCTAACCTGATATTGCACTGTTTTAATAGTATCTCAAGATCATGTAGTCCACCGATAGTACAGTGCATGCTCCTTACCGTGTTATAGTGTTTAACAGTGCAGTGATTCCATATGCAGCATCCTGCACAATGACCCCACAGCAGCATTGATCCCACAGAGCCTCCAGCTGTGCATATACATGATAAAATATCTGGGGAATAGGATGGAACCACTGAATCCCATTTTTGTTCTTAAATTTGCAAATAAATTTGGACAAATTCCTTAGTATCTTACGCCACAGTTCATGTTCTCAAAAAATGGGAATCAATTTGATGCTACCCTGAAATATCCTGATGTTAAATAGTTCTCAAAGCATTTTAAAACTATCAGTATGTTCTAACTAAATGCAGCAAGCCATCATCAATACTTGTAAGATGTAACTTCATTTTAAAATTTCTTCTGTAGCCCAACTGTAGCTCAGATACTGTGTGATACATGAAGGCTTGGTGGGGCCCCAACACATCTTACCTGTGGTGTTGGTTGAGGCTGAGGATGAATTAAATGTGTCCTGCAGCAAAGAAAGCTATGGGGGCTTTCTTCAGCAGCAAGCCCAGCTCTGCACCTTCCTGTGGGCCTGGTGAGCAAAGCATCAGGGTCTTTTCCCTGCATGGCCACCTAAATGGTAACAGCATTCATATTTTTCCCTTCTGAGCAAGAAAATAAACCAACTCCCAGGCTCCAAGGTTTGATGGCATGAAGCAATCACAGTAGGGAAGAGGGGAACCACAGTTTACCCCGAATAGAGGAGCTCCCCACCCCCGCTCTGGGCGCTGAGGGAGAGAAAATGGCGGGCTAGAGACTTTGGGAGGCTCCAAGCACGCGGAGAGCTCCTCAGGCTACGCTTAGCGTATGAAGAACCACGACCTCAACACCGTAGCCTCGCTGCCAGACCCAAACACCGTAGCCCCCCCCCCCCCGCCATGATCACTGACGACGAGAGGTTGAAATGAGAGCAAAAAACCGACCCAAAAGGCGAGAGAGGGCAGCGGGGAGCACACACCATCCCTGACAGGAACTCACAGCACCCTCCCCGCGGCGGGTGACAGCACCCCCACCCGGCAGCACGATCTCCCACCCCACCAAACCCTCCCAGCGCCCCAGGCCGTGACTGTGCTTTTTCTCCCGGTTCCGCCCCGCCTAGCTGAGGGGAGGCGGGCGCAGGAAGGGGCGGGCGGCCGGGGGGGGGGGGGGGGGGGGGGGGGGGGGGGGGGGGGGGGG
>NW_008795025.1:1544675-1571552 GCF_000699145.1 Aptenodytes forsteri | reverse complement strand
GGGGAGAGGAGACATCTCCTCGGGCTACGGCGGAGAAGGGACAGGCGGCTTTTGTGTGTGGTCTGCGCCTGCTGTTGTTTTTCCAGGGGCTCTGCGTGCCTGGAGAGAAGAGAAAACTCATCCCTGTGTTGCATTCGGCACAGTTAAACGAACAACGGGGGTGGGGGAAGAAATAAGGCCAGAGCCCCCCTCTTTCCGCGGTCAGTGTGGAGGGACACCCCCGCCCCCCGCCCCCGTTGTCCCTCTTTTGTCTGTGGCGCCTGAGGGAAGAGCGAGGTGGCCCCCGGTCTCCCTCAGCGTGGGGAGAAACCGTGATAAAAGCAAACAGAAACTCCACTTACTTTCACTAGTTTTTCACCCTGGCGTTGTTTTAGCTATTGGATTAACAGGGCGAGGATGGGTAAGGTTTCCTGCCGGGAGTGCGGTGTTGGTATAGCTGCATTTTAATGTGCTTTGGTGGTTGGGAATGTCCTGGTGTCAGTTTTTGTCCTCAAAAGCTATTGTGAGGCCTGTGCCGTTTTAAAACAGGGAACTGATGCGGTTTTTTTTCCTAGGAACTGGGAATGTTTAATTTTCTCCACATGCATGTATGCCTTTTTTCTCAGAGTAGCTCTTTTTTTTTTTTTTTTTTTTTTTTTTTAATTTCAGTAAAGTATGAATGAAAAATCTTCTGTCCCTCAGGTGGTAGCTACTGTTTTCTGTGAGTTTCTCCTATATTGAAAATGATCGAAGTGGAAAAAAAAAAATTGCAAAAATGATTAAAAGGTTCAAAGTAACCTGGACTGTTGTGGAGCTGCTTTAATCATTGTAGCTGGTTTAGCAATGTTATCTTCTAATGACTCTGCCTGGAAGAGAAATGCAGTTTTTAAATTCAGCATTTGTAGTCTATTTGTGTCATACAGCTATAGAGTTGTTAGATAACACAACAATACTATGAAGCAGAAATTAATCTGTTCCTAAACTTACGTTTTTATCCCCTTCAGGCTTATAAGGACGTGGAGGAAATTAATTTTATCAACTATAAATGTCTGTATTTCTGTGTTTGAAATCAATGAAGCTAATAAGACTTCATAGTTATATAAATAACCCGGTGTTCTAGGAGGAGTGTGTACTTTATTGACGGTTTCTGAGCTTCACCAGTAGCACCATGGCTTTCTTCAGTCCATTAATACACAATGGTGATATGAAATTATGGCTTCCACTAACATAAATAGAAGCAGATGTTATCAGCTGGGCACCTTTTCTTTTCCCCTCAATAGCTTATCGCTTTACCTTCCTGTCCTAGAAAAGGTTCTGTCAAAGCAGACAGCTTGACAGGCTGCTTTGAGGGAAATTTAGAAACGCAGGTACCATCAGTGCAGTCTGTTTTGACAACCAGAGACTTGAGTGGTGCGCTTGTCAATCGCTTTTGAGCAGCAGTAACCTTAATGGAGATGAGTGGGAAGTTACATGTTTTGTGGTGGGGGTTTTTTTGCCAGCTTTGTAGCCAAACTAGCTTAGTTTAAAGCAAAATATTCTAGAAATTTATGATGAGATTATTGTATGCTGATAATGATTAAGAAACCTAATGTTCTAATGAACAAATGAATGTATGAATCCAGAAATTGCATACATTAATATGTCAGAGTTAAGTTTATGGGCATCTTAGGACATGTATATTATTATATAAAAGTGGTCATGCTAAAGCAGATGAACAGAAATTAACAGGATTGCTTTTGGAAACCTGCTATGTTGCCAGTGATTCACCAGCAATCTGGGTGGAAACCATTATCAATCTTGTTGAATTAAGCATTGCAGAAACTGAGATTCAGTGAGTGTGTATATTAAAATATTGACTTAATTTCTTTATATGTGGTTCAGAGGTCTTGGGTGATGCTGATGGTGGTCACCTTTGATAATGATGGCAAAGACTGACATCCCATTTTATTTAGGGTCTATATCTCATAGCTAACCAGTGCTGTAAAAGGGTGTTTCATGATACGTAGGGAATTGACCTTTCCCGTTCTGTAATATGTAATAGTATGAAGGATAATTACCTTTTTTTTTATTCCACCCAAGAAATCATATGGTTTACATGCTGGATACCTGGAAAAAATGTTTCATCCATTTGAAAGAACTCGTGGAATCATAGCTTTCCAAACAGTATGAAGCTGAACTAGAAAGAACTAACTCACCTGCATTTAGACTCCCAAACATCCCAAGCATCTTAAAATAGCTATGCAGCAGCCACTATAAGGTACCTTTTAAGCAGGTGACCCTATGTAAAACTTCTTAATTTTTTGCAAAGCCTGCTCATTGTTTAAAATCCTTTTCCCCAGTGGATTCACTGAATCATTTTGCAGATGAAACTCTGTGTGGTTTTGTGGTTCTTCTTCCTGCACCCAGTAAATCAGGTGGTTGTTTGCTGGAGCATCCCAAGTAATATTGGCCGTTAGGCCAAAAAAAAAAATCTGACTCAAAGTACATGAGAGATAAGGTATAAGGCAATTTGTAGTTTGAACTTAATGCCTTGGACTGCAGTTGGTAATGAATATGAAACCATTATCATACAGGAATAAAGATATAATATGCTTCTGTTGTGAAAGATCATTATATAAACATCCTGCACCAGCTGGAAAGTCAGTGTGACCTTCAAGATTCTGTGTAGGCTATATTACAGTAATGTAGTCTGAAGTCTATGGATTCATGATAACTGAGAAAGTAAATATTTGTGGTTTTCTTATGTTGTGTTACTTTCCTTTCTGTACAGAGATATTCCACAGTGCATGCTGAATTAGGTGCAGTTCCCATCACTTAGTTTGACCACTTGTTTTTCTCAAGAAGTGTGTCTCTTGACAGTTATCTTTTGCATCGGTTTCATTTTCTTGGTTACCAGTACGGTAAAAGTTGAAATCTAATACCATTTCAAAGGACTAACAAATTTCTAATGAGTTTTTTTTATTTGTGGAAATGCGTAATGGGCAAGAAGGTGCAAAAGTCCTATCAGCTTATTGTAAATAGATTTTTCTGATATAAAAAGACTTTCTGGTTAGAGTGCTTGAGGAAATAGCTTTCCTGTTACTGGTAGCAACATGTTGTGTGCTACCAGCTGGAGAAGGAAGGGACTTTTGTGATAGAAATATCAAGATTTCTAAATCATGTGTTGCAAATTTATGTTGTCAGAAGCAGTACCAGTTTTGCACTGCTCTACATCGGAATTTGTAGAGGACTGTTTCATGTAAGTGTGATGGGTGTTCCCCTGCCCCCTCCTTTGAGATTTCTTTCTAATACAGTGAGAAGGAAGGCAGCTACATGTGGTCTAGGGCAACTTTCGGCAGGTAGAGATGGCTTATTACATACATCAGAAACACATTGCAGAAATCTTATGCAGGCAGACTTTCAGTAGTTTGCAGTAAGACTGGCAGAATAACCATGAGTAGGTATTACTGTTACATTTGAGAAGGTAGCTCTTGGCTCTGGCTCAAGCTTGAACTTGGTGTGAGCGAGACACTGTTGCATTATGCAGATGAAAAATGTCATATCATCTAATTAGCAGCATCTTCTGAGCACCAGCCATTGACATTTGGAAAATCTAAAGACTTGAACATTATTTCACATAGAAAAAGGATCTGGACATCCTTTGCAGACTTTTACATGAAAGCTTCTGCTCAGCATGCTGTTTTTGTTTTTAAAAAGGAAAAAGGGGGGGAAGGGGAGGAAAGGAGGAGGAAAAAAAAGTAAGTATATTGGGAAGCATAAGAACCACATGTAGAATAATACAGAAAATCTCTATCACTTGATTGTGTGACTTTATGTATTTTGTATTCTGTTAGCTACACTGTTAAAAAAGAGGAATTATTAGGAACATGGAGAAAAATCTTCATCTAAGAGATGGTTGGGAGGAGGAGAGAGGAGGCAAGGGAAGAGGATTGTTTTGACAGACAAAAGAATTCAATTTTTCCTGTTTTGCAACATAAGAAATGGAGGGTATGCAATTAAACTGAAAAGTAGTGCAAGTGTGACTGAAGGAAGGCACAGATCTTTAATTTGTTTCACATAGATTGTGGCAGAGGTTGCTATGTAATTTGAGACAAAGAACACAGAAGAGAGTATTTGTGTCAGACGGGTAATACTGTGGTAAGGTGAGTCTTGAGTTCAGCATTACAAAAGCTGGAGGGTTTATTGACAACTATTCATTCCAACCTTGAAGTCACTAAAATAGCCATAAGTGACATGATGTTCTTGCTGTATAGATGCCTCTCGCTACTGATTTCTTGCAAAAAGTCTTGCAAAACCACTTTTGTCAATCCTTCACATAAAGCATTATTTCTCAATTGTACAAATATTTGGAGTCTGGGGGGTGCATTTTATGTTAATCTGAGACTTCTGTAGTAGAACTGTGCTTCAGCTACGAGACAGCTGAAGAAACAGAGCGTGTGGAATAGCTGAAGTAACTGAAATGTGCTAGTCTGGGAGAATCTAGATCTTGCAGGTGGTTCATGATTTCTTTTGGTTTGTTTTTCATTTTAACAAGAGAATTCTAGTTTGTCTCATCCCTCTACTATGCCAGTGTAATAGGTGTTTTTAAAATGATCTAATTAACTACTGTTTAAAAGCAGGCTGTTAATCTTAACATAAAATCTGGGCATTCCAAATGTCATTATTTTTCAGGATGCTTCCATGTTTATCAGACCCTGTCAGGATAAGCTTTGAAGGTAGAGGTATGGTTGTTTTTAAACTTGTTGATCAGCTGATGGAGCAGTAGTGCTTGCAGCCTGGTTCTAAAGGTCTTCTCAGAACTTTCTCCTGAAATAATTTCTAGCAATTACTTCAGTTCAAATGGTGAGCAAGTTGGAAGGTTTTTCAGTTATGACTTTTAACTTCCCTACAGTTCTGAAAGGAGACTGCTACTATAGTAGCAGGAATCTTGTCTCTTTATTATGCATTGAAGGTCTTCAGGGGCCTGCAAGCTAATTATTTTTGATAAATTATGGCAGGCAGTGTTGGTCTCCAACTCAGATTTAAGAGCTATCTTTTGAGCAAAAGGAGTGAGGTTCAGTGAAGGTATTTCAAAGTGAATGAATTGAAAGCCATGCCAAGGGGGGTGGTTTTAATTACCTACTTATAAATAAACTAGCTTCTGTGGAACACTCCCAGTGTTCAGTAGCATTTAACTTTCTCTGTGCTTTGTTTTTAGAGTAAACATTATTCATACTGATTTAGCACTCTTCACTTTTTGTAGCAGTTGTAGTGGAACAAGTAACTCTTCCATGTTTTACTACAGTGACTGTGTAATATAAATGCCCTTCAAAAGTGAGTGAAATGAAAGTCTTACTGTTGACTGACTTTTCTTGTAAGTCACATTCTTTCAGTTTGTTTTCCCCCTTCCTTTTGTTATCAGTTTAGAATAGAAATCCTTCAGGTACTATTTGATGTTAGGAACTGTACAAGCAAATGAAAGTGTTAAGACTTCCTTATCCAGTGTTTGTATCTGATGAATCTGGTACTTGCAGTACAGCAAGACTGAAGTGTTTTGTGCCCTTTAATTTTTTTTTTTAATTCTGTGCCAAGGTGCAAGAACCAAAGGAGAGACCTTGAAATTAATGGCCACGAAATTTGAAAGAAAGAGTAGAAAGTGAATTTGATTAGCTTATATGGCATTCTGAAACTGTGGCATGCTGCATAAACATTATTTTATGACCGTTAATAATTCTGGCAGTTATGCAGGCCTAACGATAATTAAATCCTGTGTTTCTGAGTGTAAGCTGTTCTCTGGGAGGCTCAGTAGAAAATTTTCCCCTGCCTTTACAAGTGAATATTGTGCTAATGAGATCTTGAAAAATCTGCTCATGAGTCCAGTGAAGCAATCATCTCTGTTCGTGATGTTTCACAATTTAAAATTCCTATTTCAGTTCATTTTATAAAAATTAAGCCTGGGTTTTGTGCCACAGTGAAGTGCTCTGAGTGGTTTGAGGAGATACGAAACAGCAAAGTGCTGTCCTGCTTCAGACAGGAGGTATGGAAGAAAGAGTAGGGGAGTATACATACTGTGAAGCAAGTCTCAGCCTCCACCCTCTCTAAATGAGAAATCTTCACAGTAATGTATGACGTATTTTCTCGCTTGGTTAGGTAGGTATTTCTTGAGGTCTTCTAGAGCAATTAAGAAGTCTGTTTCACATGGCATTTGGGCAATTGTTTTTAAACATGTCTGAGGAGCTCAGGTGTTTACGTGTAACATACCCAATAGACAAAGTGCCCTGTTGTAAACAACAGAACCAATTTATCAAGATCTTTTGAATTTGATTAATAGTTGTTTATTATAATACTGAAATTGTTGTTGGTCACCTGCATTGTTACTAATTATTGTGTGGGTAGACATTAAAATTCAAAAATTTTTGGAAGCTGGAAAATGACTGGCTCTTACTTAGCAGCTCCAGAAGGACAGTAATTCTTAGCCTTACTCGCTTTGTAAAGAGAATGTGGATTTTGTTTCAAAAATAGATCAGAACAGGGCAAAGTCTCACAAATTACTAAAGCAGTTACAAAGAAAATACCACTCTCCCATGTATCTTTCCAGACTTGAAATGACTTTTCTGTAAGGTGTCTTTATTTCTTTCCTTGCTAAAATGCTCTGTTTTCTTGCAGGATGTTGTGGGGGTTTTTTTCCTGGATCCATGGGTGTCTTCACCTCTCCTGTTCTCTTTAATGATCTTTAATTCTCTGGTATTAGCTACTTTCCTTCTAAGTGAATTTTTTCTTTAATTTAACTTTGTTCTGAGCCAGTATTCAATTCAGCTAGCTAATGCAGGTAACAGAGATGGCATATTGCCTATTAATTTTGTTGCTTTGACAATTCAGACTTGCAGGATGGGCTGTTTGGATAATGGAGCAACCGTGGGACTCTTTGTTCTTGGACTTTACTGGGGACTATCAAAATGTCACTGCTTCCTCTGGAACTGGTGAGAAGTTAGGGAGCATTGTTCATGGTGTACTCCCTTGTGACTACTTTGGCTGTTGCTGTAAATTTGAAAGGAGAAAGATAAAAATAAGTTAGGCTAAACTCGCTTGATGGAGTGGACTGGGTAAGTTAAACCAGAAGCTATGACTTAGGCTGTCCTTCCTGTTTATGAGTCGTTCCCCTGTTTAATTGCGTGAAAAGGCCTCCTGTGGAATTAATTAAAAGAGAGGTCTTAGTAGTGCTGCAAAAAACTTTAGTTAAAATAGTGAATTATAATTTTAGTCTTTCTTGTTTAACCAGGCTTTAAGGATGGCAGCCTGGACACTGTAACTTCTTTGTAGGTGATTCATACAAGTGGAAAGAAAATGTTATTCAGGAAAGTGAGAATTAGTTAAACTTTGGTTGCTTGGAATAGTCCAGACTATTTTAAATGTGACTGTTTTGTTGCCAGCTGTTGTTGGATTCTACAGAAAAGGTGTGAGCCATCAGGGCTGTCTTCTGGACTTGCTAATGCTTGTGCACGTTGTTAGTCTCTTGTATTTGTGTCCTGTATTAAATCACGTTGTTACTGCTATCTGAAAACATTGCTGCTGTGATACCTTTTAATGCTGTTTATCTACTGTGTTGTACTTTATACAGAGCCTTTTCCTGGCTTGAAGATGGCTTACTTCATGATTCCCTCTGTTTTTCTCTTCTGAATCATATATTGCATTTGTCAAGTTTAAGGATGTATTTGTGTTAAGGATCTTCAGGGATACAAGTAATTTGTTTTGCATTGATAATTGTGATTCAGTGCACAGAAAAAGTGCTCAAAGTAGGGGTTGATGGTGTGTTTGGAAACCCTCTAAATCATCCCCATCTCTGCCTTTTCGTAGACGTAAGAGGCTGCCTATCAATAACAGCAGGCGACTGGAGGTATTGGGAATAACCTTGTTCTGACTTGTGTCAGAATGCATTGGGAAACGTAGCTTTTCAGTTTTTCCTTCAGTGATGCTGCTTAGTGTTTTACTGGTGACTCAGGACGTAGAAATAAAAGGTCTGTTGGAGTGCAGGATACTACTTCTTATTAAAATAATAAAGTGAAAGACTGTGGACAAAGCTCTCCTAAACACTTTACCAGAAAGCAAAAAGGCACAGCCCAGTTGGTACTTTCCAAGCTAAGGACCTGTATTGTGATAAGTCACCTTTGATGGCCTGTTTCAATTTTGAGAGTAGCATTTCTCCTTCAGCCTCCTGTCTTGAGGGCTGCTGGTAGAGAAGGGCAGACTTCTGGTTAGAGCAAGAGAGATCTGGTAGCGGAGACTTGACAGCTTTGTGGCTGCAAAGCAAAATAAATTCCATAGGTTATACTTGTACTAAATTTATCCCTTTTTCCCAATTATTATCAGAGTTAAGAAGACTTATCTTCTCACTGAGCACTGTAATTTTTGCAGAATACGTTTCTGTGGCGGGGGAGGGGGAATGCTTGGCAAAATTGTCATCTCTCCTTAATGTGTGATGTTCTGTCTCATTTCTGTAGCATTTGCGAAAAGGAAGGAATAAAAATAGGACTAATAAGATGACATAAAAACTGGCAAGGCTCTTTCAGGCTTTTTTTTTTTAGCATTTACTCCTTTACCAGGTGTATCTGAAATTAATGAGTTGGGTTATTCTACATTAAGTGTCTAAGTCTCCGCACTGTAGTTCATAGAAATGAAGTATTTTCCCCCTGGTTTTCTAAGTCTGAGGATTTACATAGCTTCAGCAAGCAGAGACATCTGTAGTTAGCTTTTCTGGTCACTCTTTTCTCAGTGGAACTTCTCAGTCAAATGTTTCTAACAAAATAGCACACAAGGATGGGGTGGGGATGTCTCTGGGTGTTTTTCTGAGGAGGAATTATATGATCACAGCCATTTTTATGTGGGTTTTCAGCTTTGCTAGACTAGTTTAGAATAGAACAACTTGAGCTCTGTCAAGCTGAAGCTTGGGCATGATGTAGATGATTTCAGGACATATCAGGAAGAAAGGCATCCACAGAAATACTTCGGTATCGATAAGGTAAATTACACATCGGTATTTGAGGGTGTAATGGTGTGGCTATCGCATTAGGCACTGCACGATAAAAATGGGGTGTGGTGTCAGTATTACTCACTAGGTATTAAAACGATCACAGGCGTATTTTCTTTTATGTAAAATCTGAAGGGAAAAAAAACACTCCACTGTGTCTTCCTGTGAATAATATATGAATTCACCTGATAAATAAAAATGTTAGTTGTCTTTCTCCCACCCCCTTCCCCAGGACAGGGGAAAAAGAAAGCCTAAGACTGGTTCATTTGCCAGTTCATGTGACAGTAATCGGGAGCCTTCAAGAAGGGGAAGTGAGTGACAGCAATCCTTTCCTTCAAGCACATCTGATAAGTTCTGAAATTACATTAATGAATTAGTGTAGCTTTTGAGAAGTGGGAATAGAATCAGTCATGTTGATGTGACAAGCTGGTATGTGAGCTGTCATTACAGAATGAAAATTGACAGTAAGCCTGTGAAAATCCAGTGACTGCAGTATGCTAATAAATACATTTAAATACTTTGTTCCTGTTAGGTTTGTATATTAAAGAAAATAATTGCCAGTGCAATTATGAGGGCTTCAGTAGCACTATTACAGGTGGCTTTGGCTTACAGATTTTGAGAATTTTCTTTTTTGAATTGTTTGTCACTTAGTTTTAGTTTACTGTCATTGCTTTTATTCCCAAAACAGTGAGTGGCTAAATACAGGAATGTGTAAAGGGATGTTGACTACATGGGTAGTAGGACGGTTTTAATGCCTAGTTTTCCCTTCCTATGCCTTATCATATATTTAGATACCTGCTGTTTAATCAGGGGCTTACACAATACAAGACAGAGGGAGTTTAAATTATTAAGTCACACAAATGTTGCCTGTACAAGGCTTACTTGTCACTTACCCTGGCTTGATCTGCAGCAATAGAGGTGAGATTGGCAGCTAAGTGCATCCGTTCTATTTTAAGACTCTAAAAGAAGGAAATTTAAAAAACGGAGAGAAGTAGCTTTCTGTGTAGTCCATTTGTGCAGTACCTGTAAAACATTTATCAGATTTACTCTCAAGGTACTGGAATAGGTAATACTGCAGTCAGGGTGTGTGAAGGCTCAAATACTTGTAGTCTCATAGCAGCCTGTGACGGTGTGCCTATTAAAAGCTCTTGGTGGGCTGTGACCACTTCAAGAAGGAGATTCTTAACGGAAGTTAAAACACCCAGTTAAAACTGAAGTACAAAAGATGCTTGACTGCGCAGCTACTGTTGTTTTCTTTCTGAGTATCTTCCGGTCCTTAGTTTTCCATGAGTGAGGTCTAATCTTCTGTGAATAAGGTTCATTAACAGAAGTTTACTCTTTGCTTTTAAAAAGGTAGTTCAGCATGCTATGGAGAACTATATACCTTTTACTAATAGAACTATGGCAATATAGTCTGTGAGATGGTGTCTTAATGTATTTTTTATTTTACATCATTCTGGTTGCTGATACTGCTATGATATAGTTGTAATATGTTTTCAGAGATGAATACATCTTTTAAGACTTAGCATTATACACAGAATGAGAAAATTGTTCTTCATGGACTGCTCCGCTTAGAAAAAGTTTCATGCAAAGTAAGCAGTAAATAAGAGAACTTTCTTCGAAAAGACAAAATTACATGTCTGGAGTAGAACTGTTTTTACAAGGCTGGAGCAGCACAATTCATCAAGTTGGCAGTGGATTTTTAATAGGTAACTTCCTGGGATTATTGTATTTTGCCCTCTTACTTGGATGATTTTCAAATTTTGTAACTTTTAACTTTTATAAAGGGATATAATTCAAAACCTCTTAAGAAGTAAGATACTCTTTTTTTCCCATTTGAATTCAAGCTCCTGCCAAAAATAAATATAACTTTTTATCCATTACTGATAGAGGATCAATGGGATGTTGGAGATTTGGATTTTTTCTCTTATACACGACTGTCTTGCATTGTTCGCTATATTAAAAAAAATAATTAAAAAGGCAAAAAAAAAGAGCAGCTTTCATTTTTGTGGTTAAGCTCTGAGATATTTGTTATTGGTTAAGAGTAGGTGTTTAATGGAAACCCTGAGACTTGAGCCTTTTGTTTCCACTCACTAAAACCACGAGTACTGTTTTTAATGCTCTTGTAAAGCTGTAAAGAAAAGATGCTATTTTTATAAATCTGGAAGGTAAGGGAGACTAGCACCAAAGCAGCAAAATATTTAAGGGTTTTTTTTTTCTTATAATTGAAGGTTACATGAAAAGTCTCATTCAAAAGGAGTACTTGCCCCAGGCTATTTCAGGCCTCTGGAACTGCTCTTTTTAGCAGTGCTACCAGTTGAATCACCGAGTGCCAGTAGCACTTAAAGCAAATGAGGCTCAATTACATTCTGACTCAGAAGTACCTGAATTAACCTGCTTTTCAGCAACAGTTGTGTGACCTCTCCTACTGATATTTAAAGACTTTAAGCCCCTGTCTGAATGGTAATTTGACACTACTTAAAAGTGATGAGCAGGTTTGTCTGTGCTGAATAGTGTTTGGATTTTTACAACAAAACTGTCCTCAGAGGTGTGGAGAAAATCTTGAATGGTATGTTGACTAGCTAATTTTTTTTATGCAACTGTTACAACAGAGCTGAAACTCTCCAGGCTCGGTGCCATTTCTGCAACAAGCTGCCTCTTAACCTTGGATGACTCCAGAGCTTTAGTGTAGACTAGGTTATGTTATTAAAACACAACTGCAGCCTGTGTCATGGAAACAAGCAGAATAGTCACCTGTGAAACTTATGTTCTTTATCTTAATATTCCTGCTATTATTACCAGTGAAGCTACTACAGGGCTAGCCAAAGGAGGATATCTGGCTTAGTTTGGTCCCCATAAGCTATTTTTGTATCAACTATTGTAGCATTTACATGATTGCTTCTTTGTTTGCAACTCTGGTTCTAGGAGCAGTAAGAAGACTTGGAGTTATGGACTGCTACACCATTCTTTCATCTTCTTTAGATAGCACTTTGCTCAATGCTATAACCATGATGAGCTGAAAGGGTGGTTTTGACTGTATTTGTGTGACTTGCACTGTCAAGAAATATTAGTTAAATCTAGCTGTGAAGCGTTTTTGAAACATAGAAAATTTTTAGGTGGATTTAGTATAAAGGAACAATTCCACGGGTTGTTATCGCTTGAGTTCCTTATTCCATTTCACCTACTTTCATCATGCCAAACTGTTAGTCTAGTCATCCTCATTGTTAGGATTGCTTAATAGCATTTAAATGTGTAGTTTAAATTCAGGCAATACTTTAGAGGTGGCTTCCATTAACGAAGACGTACTTAAGAATCTGTGTTGCTCTGGTTGTGCCAAAATAAGCTGCTCATGAAACTACACCTAAAAAATTGACAAATCTGCGTTGATGCTAAAAGAGGTTGTCTTGAAGTTTCCCTCTTCTGTGCTTCCCCCACTCTTTCCCTTATGTTTCTAGGACTGCTTGACCATTTAACAGATCTGGAACAGCTTTTGGAGCCTGTTAGAAGCTAATGTGGGAAGGAAAGGGATTTGTTTTTGACAAGCTTAGGTCCCTGGTGTAGATGACACGTGTCAGATCTAGAGCTGGCATGAGACTACTTTCTGAGAAGCAGTTCTGACTTGCCCCACTGTAAGCCGTGCATGAAACTGCACTGAAAATGCCAAATACGTAAAGTTTCATTATCTGTCCTCATCGGTGGTAGAATGAAAACGTAAGTCTGGATGTGTCAGTCCTCACAAGGATAAGATGGTTAACCCATGTTAGCTTGTGGTAAGCAATGCAGGTTATTACCTGCTGTCTTAGTAGAGATGAGATTCTGTTGCTGTGATGTTAAATCTCTTCTGGAGTATCACGCTTGTAGGTAGTGGCTATGATTTGGTCTTTGTTTACAGCTTGGGTGTTTTTACTAATCTTTTAACAATTCTCTTTTTAGTTCTAGACAGGATGAGTGCAGCTAGACTTAAGCTGTGATCTGGGGGAGAAATGGGGAAAACCTAGATTATCTTCTATTAGCAACTCCTCAGTCTGCCTACCTCCACTTTTTAGAAGTGGTTGTTACAACTGCAGTGTTGTGGTAAGCAGAACAGTGTTTGGCAACTGTTTTCAAATGTGCATCTTTTATCTGAAGTTGATGGTGCCATAATGGTGCCATACAGTTTCTTACTGATGTAGAAATGATATCACATGGTTGACTGAACAGGTGCCTGAAGTAGAGGAGCTGAATTATTGAAGCTGATACAGTTTAATAATTCTGTTTCAAAATCTTTGAGAAGGGTGTAACAGGGTATAGAATTATAATAAGGCTCAGGGGATGAAAAAATTTGTCATTGTGAACTCCTGCTATGATGAAACATATGTGCCAGCAAACTAGGTGTTCCACTGCCTTTTGAAATAACATCACAGTAGTCTAGAGATTGTTTTGTATACAACATATAATAAGAGATCCCTTCTTGTGACTATAATATGTTTAAAATGAACTCATGAATTAAAAAACAAGCAGACAAGCAACTATATCAGTGGCTTTGTTTAAAAATTCATTAGTTGTTTTCACTGCTCTTGGATGACTTTGCTTTTATTAAAAGATCTTTTGATGTTTAAGTGCAGTCTTCAAAACTAAAATTGCTTTGAAGGTAAATAGAATAACTGAAGCTTTATTAGAGACTACTGTTATGTAAACAGTTATTAACATGAAGTTGTTTGACATCTATTTTTAAAATTGGGGCAGCATCTACTCTAAGCTGTAAAAAAAAAAAAGAAAAAAAGAAGGGGGGGGGGGGGTAGAACACTGAAGAGGAAGTTCTGAGACAAAGTGTTCAAATGGACACTTAAAATATTTGTTTTCTGAATACCTGTGAAGTTTTATGTAAAACGGGATTTTACATTTACGTTTTACTTTCAATGACTCATTGAAATAGAAGCCTCTTCTTTCCTATGGTTGGCAGTAGCAGGTGTATTCACTTAATATTGCTCTTACAGTATATTTCAGCATTTCCTCACTATTGCACCTGAAATTTTTGACATACGAGGTTTGGTGGTTTTTTTTAAATCTACTAGGTAGTTTGAAAACAAAAATACTTTTGGGAGAGTGAATAGTGTAATGCTAACTCTTGAACATAAGGGAAGGAGGTGGGGGGGAACTTCAGACTGTTACTCGATTCTGGCCTTGTAAGTCTATCAAAGAAATGTTTTCAGTAATATTTTCACAGTACGCTACAAGAAAGCATGCGCGCACACAGAGCACCCAAAAAGATCCAGCTTTGGCATTTTCTGGATTTTTTTTTCTTTTCAGAGAGAGTGTTTCTTTTACAAAAGTGTGCGGGGGGGGCCAGGGGGCAGGGCACAGAATTATTAAAGGTTGTATTGTAGGTTGGAGGCTGGGGAGCTTTTTTGGACAGTTTTTGACCAGTGTCTCCAGCCAGACTTTAATTCTCCCCTTCTCTGTCCCGTTGTTTTACATCGCAATGATAGTGTAGCTGTAGTGTCACTGACATCAAAGCAGGATAGCTGCTGAATCAAGTTGGGAGAGAAGCTCTTACTGGAGAGTGGGTGGCAAGCAACACTTTCTAATTTTTTCTAGGTTGGTTTTTTTATGCTTTCTCTTTCATTGAATTGTGCTGGGTCTTAACTAAATGATTCATGTCTACAGTCTAAGAAATGATGAAGGCATTGCAGGGGCAACAAGATCTTCCCTCCTCCTTTCCTAGATTTACTTTTCATCTACCGAACGCCTATAGTAATAGTCAGGTAACTGTAGATTATTCCTGCATGAAAAAGAATGATACTGGCCTTTAGTGATTTTGATCTTTAATATGATTTCTTATTAGTAGATACCAATCTTATTACTGTTGTGATACTTCTGATACTTCAGATCACTAAAAGGTGTATAGGAAAAAAAGTTTTGCTTCGGCAGGTTAGAACTCAAAGATGCCTGTTCTTTCTCCTGTGCCTATGCAGCTGAAGTGTTTTCAGTCTCCAGAATGCTACCCACTTCCCATTGCTTTCTCTTCTTGAAGTTTACTACTTATATTTTTATTTTAGATGAGCTGTTTGTGTGGCTGATTTGTTGCCCTTTTTCAGTTAAAATGAGGTATTGGTTGTGAAATTGCTGTCCACCTACATTTCTGCCTACCTGTGTTTATTAATAAAGATCTACGTTTAAAACTGCTAGCTTCAATTGGGGAACAACTATGCAAATAGTTCAGCTGGAATATCTTAGAAAGGAATGGGTGAGGAAGAGTAGTGACTTCTCAAGCTGACATCAAGAGGTAATGTGTCTGTACCCTTGAATCTGAAGACTTCTACAAGCTTGTCCTATTTATCTTTACTATGGCTTCTTTCATGGGTGATCTGATGGCAAGCACTAGCAAATCTGGAAGTTGTGGGGTTTGTTTTGTTTTTTTTTTAAACCAAACAAACCTTTTTTGCAATATAAGCTCTTGTATAAACTCTGAAAAACTGTCATAGGAGAGATTAGTCCTCCTGGACACACAAACTTTAACCTATTCTTTCTGGTCTTCTGGTATGGATAAGGAATTGTCCTCTCTTTAACTTCCCCAATTACTTGGAAAAGGCCCCAGACTCAGTAATGTCAGAACATAATTCTTCAGGGGCATGTTAATTGCTTGATCATTGGCTCTAGTTTTCAAATTTGTAGTTGTTGCAATTCTTTTGGTTATTTGGGTGTTCAGAAAGCAACTGTTCAAACATGTATCTGCTTCTGGGAAAAGCAAATGATTTGCTTGCCTCCTCAAGAGCAGGATTGATAGCTCTTGAGTATCTGACCAGTTGAACCAAAGTCTCTCTTCTGAAAACTGTTGTGGATATTTTAAGTGCCTTCTGCCTTTCTTCTGTTAATTGATTTGGTTCTTCCTTGATTTTTAATCCTGGTTTAATCACTGTGTTACTGTTATAGTCATTTGCATTGACAAATGCAGGAACTCTTAATTTGAAATGAAAGGAACATGTTCTAGACATGCTTGTCTGCTATTAACTCCCTAGACTTAATTATCTATGGGCTTGGGAATTCTTATCATTGGTAGAAAAATTTTCCTAGGTAATAGATCATGAAACCATTTACTATTAAGAGTTGGTCACTTCCCCTTTATTTTAAATAAGCCATAAGGGATGTATAATATCAACCAGAAATTATGAAGTTAGTCTTGTATGTCTTCCCTGAAAATTTACGATTTGAGCCATGTGCAGATTTTATGTTTTGAGGGGTAAGAGCAGGGAGGTTTAAGCTGCTTCCTCTACACACGTCTTTTAATGTTCACAACCATAATGGTGCAAGACTAGCGATTGAATGTTGAGTGAGAATAAGAGATCAAGAAAATTATATATTAGGTTGCATTCCACTTTTTTTTTTTCCTGTGGAACACTGGATAAATAACTTTATTCAACAGTTTTCCATTCTGTAGTAAGACATTAGCTCTTGCCTCACAGGATGTTGTGAAGCTTGAATCATTGTAAATCGCTTTTTGATCCTCTGTTGGGGAGGTACTGTGGTAGTTCTGATGTGTTTGGGTTGGGGTTTTTTTGGGGGGGTGGGGTGGGTGGATGGGTGTTTTGTTTGTTTGTTTCCCTTGTGTTGTTACAAGCCAGGAAGTTTCAAATGAGGGATAACACCTTGTGCTTAAGTGGTCCCATTTTCCTAAGGTACTTCACAGACTACCAAATGAGAGACTTTTGCATGAAAGTAGATAAACTTCTTCCTTGTGTTTTCACAGTCAAAATAAAAATTACTGAGGATAAAAGAAAGCAAATCTTGAATTTGATTTTACTGAGCTTCACTGAGTTTGGGACAGAATTTTGATGGTGTTCATGATTTTATCTTCTTTTCTTTTTCTTTTTGAAGAGACTTATTATATGGCCACTGAAGCCTGTTGGTGTTTATGCAGCTTTGAAAGAAGGGTGGGAACGTGTGTTACACACAAACTTCCAGGATTTGCTGTTGGGTGGGAATTTCTTTTGTTTCTGTCTTCTGGGCAAGTGTTCAGCGGCGTTGGGGAGTGTGCATGCGAGCAGGCATGCGTGCAGCGCAGAGGAGGAACGAGGAACTGAAGCACTTGCCGTCAGTTGATGGTGTACAGCGAAGTTTCAGAGAGCAAACAGGAGGGGAAAAAATTTCAATCTATTGCAAATACTATTCTGGGCTTATTGTATTAGTATTCATGGAGCTCCCTGTGTGGAGGTAAGAAGCTTTTTCTTCTACCTACTCTTCTCTGATCAGGCGTGGGCTTTCCCTCTCTCTTTAATTTTTTCAGACATTTTTCTGTGGAACTGGATATGGAAAACACAGCTAGCATGATTTATCCTTTTCTGTGAACCATGAAGTTGGCAGTATGGGGTGTTTGTGTGTGTGGCTTCAGCATGCCTTTTGAGAACAAAGTGTTGAGTCTCTATAAACAACCCATTACTTCTGGCTGGTCAGGGTTTCCCATGGGTTGTCCAGTCAGTTTTTCCCTAAAATGAAATTCAGGACTTTTTAAAGTATTAGGTCCTGCACCTCTCCTCAGGAAAGAGAGGAAAGATACTTCAGTGTTCTCAGAAATGCTGTTTATTACATAGAGCGCACTGGAATGGAAAACTTATTTACTTAAATAGATCCTGTGAAGCACTGGTGATAATTAGTGGTGTCTGTTTGGCACTAGGCAAATATGGAGAGGTCCAGTTGTTGGGTAGGATTGCACTGTGGGTATCTGGTAATCCTGTTTAGTTAGGAATTGTTCTACTATTATCTGTTCATTTATTGAATGAATTGTTCTGTTGTTGGTTTATTTTTAATCTCATGTGTCAGAGAGGTTTCAAAGTTGTTAATGTATCACAGAACCAGTCCCACAGGAGAGAGAATTGCATCTTTGGCTAGGCTACTTTTTCTCAGCAATTTTTATGTTACTACCAAGGAGTAAGAGTCTTTAAAAGAATTAATCAAATGGTATTTTATGAGATTAAATTATAGATTAGCCAAGAGCTGTATTTGTGTGAGCAGATCGGTTGGCAAGCCTGACTTTGTTTTGGCAGTGAGGAGCTGCTTTAGTGTTAACTTTTGCACTAAATAGGCTTACTTATACGTTAACTGTTACAGGAAGTTCTGCTCGTTTTATTTCTGAGTAAGACTCAGCAAAAATGAAACAGTTTCAGGACTAAAATAAAAGCAGACAATAAAAATTACTGTTATTCAGAATTTTGATCTTCAAATGTCAAGAAGATGATGATATTGCTTGGGTAAGAAAAACTTAGTGAAATGCCATAGAGAGATATGTAAAAACACAGGAGCAGGTAATGCTCTTAAGAGCTGTATATACTGAAATGGCAGAAACTGAGCAGAGGGTGCCCCGTAGGTGTGCTGAGTCATCTGCCTTAAACTGTAACGTGACTTACTGTGAACTGCTGCTGGGAAAGATCAGTGCTAACTTGTGCATGACAAAGTGGCACATGATATGTTTACGCTAGTACACGTTAGGTCCAAATAATATGTTTGTGAGGGAAGTAGGTATATACTTGGTACCTGTACTGAAGGACTTGGAGAGTGCGACTAATTTAAAGGGAGTTGAATTTTAACTGAAAGCAGAAGAGTTTTCCTGTATGTCATCATGTGTGAAACTTGATGCCAGTGGATATTGGTACAAAGTGTTCTGCATTTTAAAAACATCTTCTCAGGGGTTGAAAAGCAAAGCTTTCTAGCTACGTGTGGAAGGCTCTGGCCATCACAGACATAACGCAGCTTGGACAGGAGGCTGTGTTACCCCTCTGCATTGTAGCCCAGCAGAGTAAGGAATGCGATAAAGTGTTGAGCAGTTGTCCAGGTGGTTTATAGAATGATCCTGTCTTTCTCTGAAGCACTGGCAGGATCCCAGAGGAGACGGGTCACTGATCTGATTACAGCATGACATTTCCAGTCTGGGTTGAAGGATGGAATTTCAAGGATTTCTTGGGAGGTGGGGGAGGGCCCAGAAGAGAGGAGAATTTTTTTCAGGTTCTTCTAGCTGTGAATAAAAACAGCTTATGCAGGGCTAAGCCGGAGGAGGAGACTTGCATACAGGTATTTTATATGTTCAGACTCAGAAATAAGGAAATACAAATGTCTCTGGTCCCAATTTAGTATCCAAGTTATGTGTCTTGGGGCATCTTCATGCTTAATTACAGCTTCTTGTCTTCCAATTTATGTACTGTGGATGTGTCTCGTAGTTTTTTGTTTTCTTGGGTTTTGGCATATCTTTATTTTCTTCAATCATGCACGAAGTGTGTGTGTATATATATAGTTAGTGTTGGAAGCTAGTATGTGTGAAAGACTTACCAAATTGAGAGGGTGGGTTAAAAATGTCATAATATTATAGGAAGGGAGATTTTATTTAAATGGGTATGTCTTTTATAAATGTTTGCATTCTTTGCATTTTGCTCACATCTGGCATAATGCTGGAGAGAAACATTTAAAAAAAAAAAGTGTTGTACCATGAAAGTATGGACATGCTTTTTCTACCTTACCTGTACAAGGAAGTCTTCTCTTTAGTGATGATGGTTATCTGTCTGTAATAATGAAACTGTCTTGTTTCCATCATTTTATTGCCGCTTGCAATCTCTCATTTAAAGTAGGTCTTTGAAGTTAGAGAATATTTTGTTTCCAGTTATTTCCAAGGTCATAGCAAGTCACAAACCTTCCAAAAAGGCGCACATCTTTCCCAGCTTCACTTCTTACATGTATACCCTATCTGTATGCTTTGTGCCTGGGAGACATTTATGTTGTATCTCAGCACTTGACTCTGCTTCCTTGTCTGAAGATTGAAGATCCTGCAGGAAAACTGGACCATATATGTGGAAAGGTGTAGCGGCAGCAGCAGTACTTGGTTTGGTGCCAGCCTGTATGCATGCAGCTCGTGAATCGTCAGTCTCTGTGATGCCATTCCCATCTTACACGGGACTGGAGGAATTCCACAGTTCTGTGCTGATCTGCTTGGGAGATTTATTAGCAGGGCAGGGTTTGTTGCTCAAACAGCTATTCTTTTCTCCTGTTGGGAAAAGATTGGCTGGATCTAAGCTGGTTAGCCATCTGTTCCAGCAGTTAGACTGTGCTGAAATAGATGACTTCCTGAGGTTTCTCCCAGCCGTATTTTCTATTGTCAGTGCTATCTGTGGCCTTCCTCTGCCATTTAGGCACCAGTATGTGTCCACAGGCGCTGCAGAGTCTGGTGACATGATGGGTAGGAGAGAAGTCCATCACAGGTAAGGGGGACCTGTCACCTGCTGGTGAAACGTGCCTCTCTAGTGATTGCATATCCACAGTCAGGGTTGTGGCTTTTCCATTCATGTGTGATGTGCCCTTCTATTCTGGCAGTTCGGTGCCAGTCTTGGGCTCATTAGGACCCTTCTGAGAATTGTTCTTCTGTGTAAGCTTTACTTCTGTTGTTCTCCAGCCTTCTGAGACCTGCCTTGATAAGGGATCAGGGATGCCACTAATTACTCCCTCCCTCCCTATCTCCCCAGACTCCCCAAACTTCTCTTTCAGCTGTTGAGATTGTAAATAAATATGACCTATTTCATTATGCTAGTTGTCTGGAGTGGCCAGAGGTACAGGTAGGAACAGTGTGTCTCTGTTTTGTTTTTTTTTTTAATTAGTTAACTCATGTTAAAGTTGTGTTCAACTCCTTTTTTTCTAGTTCAGAGCCTGGGATGGTGGAGTCTCCATGTCCACATCTACTTTGTAGTGCTGATGGTATAGCTTCATGTTAGCTTCTGGTTTTAGATTTCCTCAGTTAGTAAGAAACTGCTCTTTTCCTTAATGCTTGGTTAATAATGTTTCAAATAGACTGTTCAAATTGTTTCTGAATTGCAGATGAGTCTGGGAAATTGTTGGTAGATATTTTAATACCAGTGTGGTGGAAAGGAAGCAATATGATTCAGCTCTTAAATTTTGAACCTCAAATGCTATTTCATAGCACAGCAATACATACACTAGATTTATCAAGCTGTGTACTGCTCTTTGCAGAAGGATTTTTTGTGGTTTTTCAAGGTAATTTCTATTACAGATTTGGTTTAGAAAGAATGGTTCTAGCTGGAATACTTGATACCAAGGTTTACTTAAAAATATATAAGGGGGCAGGGAGTGGGGAAGTCTTGGAAATAAATTTCCTGGATATTTTAGGCAGTTAGCTCAGTCAAGTAACTTACAAGTATAAATGTTTTCGTTTGGGTTATGATGATACAGTAGTAATGGGAATGATTTGGCTGTTTGCTGACAAGATGAAAAAAATTAATTGATTTGCTATTAAAGAGGTAATTGGGGGGGGGGGGGGGGACGGGACACGGACAGACATGACCCTGAACAACCTTGGCAGGTCTTCTAGTTGTGCAATGGTGGTGTTAGGATTAACCACATGCAATGTCTCTTCCTCAGTACCACTCTGTCTGGGTAGTATTGATTTCTTATTGATTCCTTGTTGGCTGGTAAACAGTGGCTGTGTGGCATTGTATGTTGTCTTTTGAAGATGAAGTAAATTTTCTTAGTAGCTTTAGAACTAAGCTTTAATGTTTTGTTGATGAAACATGGCTAAAAGCTTAACTAGTAACTCTTCATTGTTTGCCTTGGCAAAATGATGTTAACTGTGAACAACATTGCACTAAATTCTGGAACAAAAGCCTGAGGCTTTTCAGAGTCTCTGTTTTAGCATTAGATTTTTGTTGCTGTTTTAAAATGCTTTGATTCTGAATTGCACAAGTCCTAACTCGAAGTTTCTTTCTTTGCCTTTACTTAGAATTGAGATTTTAGTTTTAATTTTGAGGTTTATTTTAAGCTAAGATTTGATAAAAGGTTGCTGTTTTGCTTATATAAGAACTTTGTATCTGAACAGATATTAGCAAGCAAGTGCACACTCCTTGGTATGAAACCTAAGACAATGGTGTGTGGGAAAGTGAAACTAACACATTTGAGTTGTTGGGGTGTGTTTTGTTGTTGTTGTTGTTGTTGTTGTTGTTGTTTTCCTGCTTGATTTAGAAAAATCTGTTTGGTAGTAAATCTGTGTGACCTGCACTGTTTTTTGCTAACTTAACTGGTGATAGAAAGTAAACCAGACATCAGAATTTTTTTTATTACCAGTTTTCCTTTTGATCATGATTCTTTTCATATCACTTCTTCTGTCTACTCTTATATTTCTCCTCACATGTGGAGTTCTGCTTTTATTTAATTTTTTTTGTCCCAAAGAGACATCTTATCTTCCATTCCCTTATAATTAGTAACATTTGATCATCTTAGCATTTTATTCAAAAGTGCCAAGTAATAAAGACGTCCCAGGTTCTTCTCTATTGTAGTGTTTCTGTGTAATCTCAATGCGTTAAAAATTTTACTTTCTCTGTCAATATAATCTCTAGGTAGGCAATTAATGATATAAATCAGGGTTAGAAAAGGGTCCTTGAGAAACAGTTGTTGCTCTTCCAGTCCAAAGTGACTTCTAGAAATTTTCTTCCTGCTTTTCAGGAATGGAGCTGACTGAGGGCAAGTTATCAATCTTTCAGTGGGCAGACTGCGGGCAAGCTATCAATGCTGAATTATACCCAGTAATGCATGGAGATTCCCAGGGTAACTGAGATGTGAGCGGATAAGTCCATGTGGTACTGTGCAGCTCTGTACAGATCAGTCTGTGTGAAGGTGCTGTAGTAGCAGTACGTAGTATTACCTAGCGCTGTGCATGAGCTGTATTGCATGCAGACGGTGTCTGACTGTGCCCTGAGCCATTCATCCATTTCTTCTTGAGGCTATAGCAGCTCAGATGTTTCTGCAGAGTCATTGTGTGCCAATCCAGAGATGACTGAACTCTGAAAAAAGCTTGCTTGTGATAGAGGTTTTGGATGAAGCCTTGTCTATTAAAGCTCACAGTGAATACTGTAAAAAATGGTTTTAGTGGAATAAGCAAAACAGCCCTTCTACTGTAAAAAATGGTTTTAGTGGAATAAGACAAAGACAAAAAATTGTCTTTTTGATTCAAATCTAGTTGATGTTAATTGGCTCGTTTGCAAAGAAAAAAGAGAACATAAAACCTAAAAGCTAATTAGTCTTATAACTTCAATGAGCTTTTCAGGAATGGAGCTGACTGAGGGCAAGTTATCAATCTTTCAGTGGGCAGACTGCGGGCAAGCTATCAATGCTGAATTATACCCAGTAATGCATGGAGATTCCCAGGGTAACTGAGATGTGAGCGGATAAGTCCATGTGGTACTGTGCAGCTCTGTACAGATCAGTCTGTGTGAAGGTGCTGTAGTAGCAGTACGTAGTATTACCTAGCGCTGTGCATGAGCTGTATTGCATGCAGACGGTGTCTGACTGTGCCCTGAGCCATTCATCCATTTCTTCTTGAGGCTATAGCAGCTCAGATGTTTCTGCAGAGTCATTGTGTGCCAATCCAGAGATGACTGAACTCTGAAAAAAGCTTGCTTGTGATAGAGGTTTTGGATGAAGCCTTGTCTATTAAAGCTCACAGTGAATACTGTAAAAAATGGTTTTAGTGGAATAAGCAAAACAGCCCTTCAAAATTTTGATTTTTGATTCAAATCTAGTTGATGTTAATTGGCTCGTTTGCAAAGAAAAAAGAAAACCTAAATGAGATGTGAGCGGATAAGTCCATGTGGTACTGTGCAGCTCTGTACAGATCAGTCTGTGTGAAGGTGCTGTAGTAGCAGTACGTAGTATTACCTAGCGCTGTGCATGAGCTGTATTGCATGCAGACGGTGTCTGACTGTGCCCTGAGCCATTCATCCATTTCTTCTTGAGGCTATAGCAGCTCAGATGTTTCTGCAGAGTCATTGTGTGCCAATCCAGAGATGACTGAACTCTGAAAAAAGCTTGCTTGTGATAGAGGTTTTGGATGAAGCCTTGTCTATTAAAGCTCACAGTGAATACTGTAAAAAATGGTTTTAGTGGAATAAGACAAAGACAAAAAATTGTCTTTTTGATTCAAATCTAGTTGATGTTAATTGGCTCGTTTGCAAAGAAAAAAGAGAACATAAAACCTAAAAGCTAATTAGTCTTATAACTTCAATGAGATAGTTATCTATCTTGATTTTTTTTTTTTAAGCTGCATAACAGCAGAAACGGTTTTAAGTCACTTTTCCAGTGCCAGAGACTAGCTGGAATTAAAGCAAGTCATGACTCAGTCCTGTATTTAATGTCAGAACTGCACTCCTAGTTCAGCTATACCTCTACAAGTGGTATTTACCTAGCACAAAGGATTTTACATGCCTGTTCCAGTAGAGAATGCTAATTTTCTGTTTCCATTTTCTTTTAGGTTATGTTTCACACTATGTGCTGACTGTCTGTACTTACAGAAGATATTTAAAAATAAACAGACTTTTTCAAAGATTTTGATTCCAGTGGAATCTGCGCTTTAGATTTTTGTCTTGTCAATTAACTCCTGAAGCAATGCCTGTACAAGCTCCACAATGGACGGATTTTCTCTCCTGCCCGATTTGCACACAGACTTTCGACGAAACAATCCGGAAGCCCATCAGCTTGGGTTGTGGCCACACTGTCTGCAAGATGTGCCTCAACAAGCTCCACCGTAAGGCATGCCCTTTTGACCAGACCACTATCAATACAGACATTGAACTCCTTCCTGTGAACTCAGCCTTGCTGCAACTAGTGGGTGCTCAGGTATCAGTGCTGCTTTTTTTTTTTTTTTAAATCTGTTGTTTTCCTTCTCTCTTTTAGGAGGACAAGTCATGAATAAAGTATATGACTCTGTGTTAACGGTGTGTAGAGTAGACATCTACCTTTTTGTAGACTGACTCTGGTGAATACAGGTTTTAGACATGCTGTAGTAGAGGTGCCTGGAACAACAGTTCAAATCTTGATTCTACCAGTCGCTGACTGTGATTTTGTTACATCTAATTTAGTGTAACTGTGGGCTGTCACCAGAATGGGTTAGCTCTGTTCCCTTCCTTCTTCCCTAACTCGTACCTAGCCATGCTCTGCCAAAAGGATGAATTGGATCAGCGAGCTTATCTGGTGGGAAGCCATTCTTCTGTGGTAGGTTACTTGCTTTACCATATTCACCCTACAAACTGGTGATTGGTTGTCCCGAATGCAGAGGAGAGAGTAAGGGAAGTGTGACAGACCCCTCTGGTAGCAGCCTTTATACTGCCTTATGTTTAATTTGAAACTGTGCTCTGGAAATGTAACTTCCTGAGCTGATATGTTAATCTAAATCTATGTAGGTGAATGGGGGGAGCCTGCCCGAGACTCCCCTTTCTGCTGGAATGGGTACTCGTGAGGTGATCTGATGGAGATGAGTACTCCAGCAGCACTGGTACTGATGGCAGCCCGAGGAAAGGGGCAGGGATGTGTGGAAAGCGGGAATGTCCTGTTCAGTTGCAGCACAGGCTTAAATTGGCATAAGCTTATCATGGTTAGATCACTGGTAGTTTCCTGTGACCCATACCTCCCAAGGCTGGACAGGGTTGTGGACTTGGGGAGAGGAGGGACAATCATGTCTAACTTATGGGTGAGGAACAAAAATGTAGATGGCATGCAGTTACCGTAGAGGGGTTACTGTTTTCCATTGTTCTGCTTCTGTGTCTGGGCTCAGCAGAGTTGGAGGCAGCAGGAAATTCAGTGAGATCTATAGTTCAGGGAAAAGGGCAGAGCTATGTTTTTGAGGAACTTTAAAAGACGTGGAAGAAAGAAAGATGCTCTTATGATGCTTTTTATTAGGTACTGGGACCTAGAGATCCAGGCGTGCTTTTGCCACTTCTTTTTTCGTTTGGTTTATCAAGTAATATGGCTTATTTGTTGTTGTTCTTTTGCGGTGTACGGTACAGAAGTTGTATCAGAAGTTTTAAAATTGAGTTGTGTTTCTGGCTGTGTTAAGTGACTCATCCTGCTCTGCAGGAGAGGGCGATGAGACTGCGTGCTTCCATTTCTGTGATATGTGTATGCCACCATCTTTGAAGAGCTTCCAAGCAGTGTGAAATCTGTGGGTGATGCCATAAATAAATATTGTAATTCTCTTTCTCCCTTTTCTTCCTTCCTCTCTGGAGTTTCTAGAATAGTTCCAGCTGTATCCAAATGTCCACATTTATGATGTAAAAGTCTTTTTCCTCCTGCATTTTTTTGGTTGTTTTGTGTGCATTTGTTAAGCTTTGTGAGAAGCTATGTGATAGCTTTAACTTGATCTTTGCCTGAATTAAAAATTCCATAAAAACAAGATCCTCTGGAATGAGATGGAAAATCACCCTGCCTCTGTTACAGGTAATTGAGAATTTTATTCTGTTTTTGCTAGTTAGCCAACTAGAGTTTCCTTAGCCAACCAATTTCTTCATCCATACGTGCGTGAGGTATGAAGAAGGAAGAGTGGCTTTATGATAGTATTGTATTTGTCTTGAGAGCACTCTGAACTCTAGGTTCAGACTTTGAACTAATGACGTAACTTTTGTGCTCCTTTTTTTATCTTAAATTTTTATGTGATCAAGATTGGGACCTTGTTTCATGGTGACCTTAAAGCTGCAAATGCCACCAAAAGAGATGGTATTCCCTTCCCCCTCACCTGCCACTCATTCCTGTGTGTATGCTGCTCGCTGCATTCTGATACCTAAACAATAATTGGTGATCTTAGCTGGGTTTTTATTGCTGACAAACTTTCCCCTTAAGAGAAATTTGTACCACCTCCCCCCCAGCTCCTAATTTCAGTGAGGGTGTGAATGAAATCAGAATCATAGAATCATTGAGGTTGGAAAAGACCTCTAAGATCATCGAGTCCAACCGTCGACCCAACACCACCATGTCCACTAAACCATGTCCCTAAGTGCCTCATCTACTCGTCTTTTAAATACCTCCAGGGATGGGGACTCCACCACTTCCCTGGGCAGCCTGGTCCAATGTTTAACCACTCTTTCAGTAAAGAAATTTTTCC
Organism: Aptenodytes forsteri; assembly: GCF_000699145.1. Classification (NCBI taxonomy): domain Eukaryota; kingdom Metazoa; phylum Chordata; class Aves; order Sphenisciformes; family Spheniscidae; genus Aptenodytes; species Aptenodytes forsteri. The sequence continues at coordinate 1,544,676 of NW_008795025.1, read as the reverse complement.
T
>NW_008795025.1:1532750-1544406 GCF_000699145.1 Aptenodytes forsteri | reverse complement strand
CACCAGGGCCGAGTACAGGGGCACGATCACTTCCCTACTCCTGCTGGCCACACTATTTCTGATACAGGCCAGGATGCCATTGGCCTTCTTGGCCGCCTGGGCACACTGCCAGCTCATGTTCAGCCGGCTGTCAACCAGCACCCCCAGGTCCTTTTCCGCCAGGCAGCTTTCCAGCCACTCTTCCCCAAGCCTGTAGCGCTGCATGGGGTTGTTGTGGCCGAAGTGCAGGACCCGGCACTTGGCCTTGTTGAACCTCATACAGTTGGCCTGGGCCCATCGATCCAGCCTGTCCAGATCCCTCTCTGTAGGGCCTTCCTACCCTCGAGCAGATCAACACTCCCGCCCAACTTGGTGTCGTCTGCAAACTTACTGAGGGTGCAGTGTTCAGTATAACTCATATAATATCATATAACTCATATAATATCAGTGTTCAGTATAACTCACCCTCCTTTCTCTTCTTTCCCTTTCCCTTCCTGGCACCTGTTGTAGTGTTTACCAGGCTATGGAGTACTAGAAAATAAGTACACTACTTTGCTGTGATGGACAGGGAAACAGTTGCTATTTTCCATTAGTCTCTCTGAGGCCATTTTTTTATCTTTTTACAGAAAAAGGCTTGGTTAAAGACAAAAAAAAGTACTTTAGAGAAACTACAGTAATTTTGAACTCTGTCCTGTTAAGAAGGTGGGCTCTCTTTGGTACATATCAACAAAAATGATCTGTGAGCAGCAAGCCAGTTTACGGAGCATGAGTAGTATCAACAACTTTAATGAAACAAAGCCCATTTTCTTGTTCCACCACTTGGTTTAGTTTCAGGAGGGTGTATATGTCGTTAACATCCCCTAATCTCCAACAAACCCTTGTACACCTTAACCTGAGTCCATGGAGATGTGTAATACTTTATTTTTAAATGATAAATTCCAAAAAACAGGTTTCATTTTAGAAGGAAATACAGTGCAACACAATTAAAGCTTCTATCTGGGGGGAAAAAGAACAGTTTGTTCTTTTCCCTTTGGGGGAGGCTTCTGAGAAGTTCACACATTTGTAAGTGTTAAGTGCATTTTTGCTGGAGGCAGAGGAGGAGACCAGGCAGTTTGAAGAAACAAAACAATTCTGCTGTGACTGGCAGCAAGGATAGGATTCCAGGGCAAGTCACGTTGCTTGGCTTTCATCGAGCAGGCACAATGGGTGAAATAAGTAGGACTGTACTTCTGGGGAAAATGTACTAAATTTGTCACACAGGCACCCAGGGAAGCAGTAACCTATTTGTCTGACAATAGCATTTGTCTCTCTGTGTAGGTTTTGTCACTTTAATGGAGAAAAGAGTTGGTTTCTTACTTGAATTACAGGCTGTTTCTCGGTCTTCCCTCTCCCCCCCTTTCCAAAAATGAAACATGTTGCCCAGGTTATAGCCACACTTGATGTGAAAATTAATTGTTGCAGAGACTCCAATTTCTGCTGCCCTGCTGTAGCATGGTACACATCAACAGTGGTTACAGAGTCTATTCTGGAAGGCAGTGGTCGGGCAATTCAGCCCACGTAAGTTCAGCTGCTTAAGATGATGACAGTGAGAAGGGATTATAAGGGGAAGATGAGAATTATTATTACTGGGAGAGCTGGAAATAGCTCAGTGCCTAAGCAGGAGCTAAGCGTATTGTGAGGGAAGGGAGGCACAATGGCCTTGAACACAAATCAGAAAGGCATTCATGGGATACCTTGCTTTTTAAACTTCTTGGGTAAAGAAATCCCTTAAGCTAGTTCCTATGGGAAGGAGGTTTTGAATTTTAACTATTCAAGCATCCACATATTACTCACTATATGCAACTATTTTAAACATTCACCAGGCTAGTGTTTTGAAGGTGCATAATCATGGATTTGTCATCTAATCTCTTCCCTCCTGTTTTTTTAACATATGAAACAGCAGTGTGCACGTTCCAAACAGGTGACATTAAGTGGCAAAAATTCCTGTGGTGCTTTAATTTCTTCCATAGTCTCCTGCTGGACATGATAAATACAATTCTAGTCATTAGGCAATGGAGTTGTGTATATGATGAGAAAATGGGTGGAGTGTTCTTAACTCACAGCCCTTTCAAAAGGGGAAGATAACAATTGCGGAGATATTAGCGGCATGTTTGATAATGTTGTATTGTAATTTTTGGTGAAATGAGGTGCCACAAAAGAGGAATTACCTGTGAAGGAGTTGTCCTTAGTACAAACTCTTGAGGAAGACTGGTTTTTGGTTTTGTTTGGTTTTTTGGTTTTTTTTTTTGGCAGGAAGCAAATTATCCATTGGGGGGGGGGAACAGTTTTCAAACCAGACAAAAAGGGGTTTGCTCTGTTAAACATGTTCTCATTCTGTGTAATTAGATGTCTAGTGGTAATTGGTGACAACTCAAGCTGACATCCTTCATCAAATTACACTTCAAATTACACATCAAATCACCAACTCGGAATTGCTGCCTGGTATGAGATGATGCTGTAGCATTTTTTTCCAGTGCCCTTCCTCATGCCATCATAACCTGCCTCTTCCCACAGCCACAAGTAGTCATGCTGATGGGCGGCATTCCACTGCCGGGATACTCGCAGTCATTACCAAGGCAGATGCACACAAAACAATCGTGAATTTAAAGTATGAGATTATTTTTCCTGTCTTGGACTAGTCCCCCTTGGGAAGTGTTTATTATATTATGTAAATATATTTGCAGTGAAAACTGTGATAAGGGTGTGGCATCTGAGAGAATGGAATATATTGACTGAGGATGAAAGTAATGCGCTCACTCTGCAGGGCATCTATTTTGAGGCTCTCAAGAGGCACTGTAAACAGAAGTGACCATAGGGTCCTGCATGCTATTGAAAGGATATTTTGCGAAGGGGAAGTGAAAATGCTTTGGAGTTGAATTATTTCTCAGTTGTCCCTCAGCAATTCCATGACAGAGCCAAAATTAAAATTCAGATCTCCTGTGACTTTTATGAATCATGTCTTTACCATTTTTCTCTTGGTTGATGCTGTTCTTATAATCGTTCTAACCCTAAAATGTTAAAAAAGTCTTGGAAGTGCATGTAGTAGAACCAGCAAAAGGGCAAAATATTTGTAAGTTTTACTGTGAGATGCATCGCATGAGTGAAGATGAAGTGTGTGTGTGGAGAAATACATTCTCTTCTCCTGAAGACTCCTGAAACCACAAAATAAGCATCTTGTTTTATTGTTCAGTACTACACTTGCTCCAGCTTAAGATGAAAGTTAAACTCTAATCTCTTTTGGGCTCATTTTGCAAACAGTACAGTTGTGCAAGGCTTTTAGATTTTTACACTGAAGCTTCCTTTGCAAAGAGAACAAATGGGAATGATGTGCAGATACAGTGTTGAATAGCTTGATTAACTCTTGGAAGTTTTTCTATGCCAGCTTTTTCCTGGGGGAGGGGGAAGCTTTCTGTTAGCTGCCTAGACAGTCCTTGTGTCTCACTGGTGGAGTTGTGCTGTGTATGGCATTCCAAACCGCTGCTGTGAATGTGTGCTAAACCTACCTCAATTCAAGATCAAAATCCGGGGCTGAACACGGCTTCCTGTCCCACGTCTGTTGCAAGCCCTCTTTGTCTGCTGGGTGTTACGACGGTGTGGTTATGTTTCAGGTTGTCACCAGTGCCAGACTGAATGCTTGCAGGAGTAAATAGGAATTTGCACAAAATGTATTACAGCAGTAAATAGGGCAGAGACTGTGTAGTCTCTGTCTCAGCACAAATGCATGATATGCGCGTTGTTTGATCAATAAGCCAGTTCTGCTTGTATAACTTCCCAGACAGGGGCAGACTGCTAAAATGGTAGTGGCTTTGAAAAGGAGGTGGAGTATTCTGTTAACATGAAAGCAAATATTGAAGGTGTTAATATTTGTTTTCCAAATCCCAAGAAACCAGTCCAGCTGAGGCTGTTGCTATTGTAACAGTTATGGCTGACTACTGTAAGATACAGTTGCAAAATTTCCTTTTGCTGAAAGCTTTCTTGCTTACAGAGGAAAAAAAAAAAACCCAAACCCTGAAAAACAAAAAACAGCCCAAACACACACCACCCCATCCCAAAATTAAAACAAAACCCCCACCCCCAATTCAAGTTAACCGCAGTCTGTGAAAAGCATCCAGGCTAACCTTGCTTCTTGGTGTGATTAAACTTGGTTTTGTTTTTCCTTTTAATAGAAAAAGGGAAGGTGTCTGATCCAGGCTATCTTGACGATGTTAGTTTTGGGGTGGTATCAGCTCTCTCAATTGTGGCTTATATGTTACACTTGGAGACTTTTTTTGTCACCTACTGTAAAAGCAAGAGTTATGCAGCTAGTAACTTTTTATTTTGCAACGTGTGTCAAATGAGCAACTTGGCACGCACAGGTGTCTAAGCCTGTAGAAGTGTGTTCATATGATTGAAACATTACTTTCTATTAAAATTGATAGGAAAGCTCCTGTCCATATTGGTGGTGGCAAGCATATATGTGTGTGTGTGTGTATATATTTTATATATATTCACTGCTTTTATTTGCTGCTGCCATCATAATGCTACTCTTTACATGGCTGGGTTGCACGTGGAGGTTAGCAGGTTTGTAGCTGTCTTTAACTCAAGCATTAAAGGCTTGTGCTTTTAGATTGAGGGCCTGGGTTGGTCCCTGTAAGCAGCTATGTGAGATTAGCATGCTGTTATTGCCAGTGGGATAGTGATTGACTTGGAAATAGAAACTGAATTCTGAGATCTGTTTGCACTTCAATAGCATATGCAAAAAGTGCTTGTGTTTAGTCTTCGGAGAAATTCCAGTTCTCTATACTGTCATATATTGAGTTGATTGCTGAATAGTGATGTTGAGAAACATTAGTGCAGTGCTATACTGCACCCCCAAATTTGTTTAAAGCTTTAAGAATTTAACTGGAGGAAACAAAACCCAAAATTATAACTTGGAGGGAGGGGTGGTCCAACATTCCTTTGAAAAATCCTGATTTCTGATGAATGCTTGTATGAAGAAATAAATGCCACAAAAAAAACCCCCGACCCAAGAATGTAACTGGCCTGTGTTGTCAGATTAATACTTGCAGGTTGTGTTCATATGCACTGTGTAGGATAACTTGGTCTTGCTGCTTGATAATTGGGTCTAGTCAGAATATGTTCCCAGGGTGTCCTAGTATATTTGCTGTTAAGTCTTTCTCCCACTAATCCAAATAGCTCCGATTGCTTATCCCTGGATGATTTTAGAGCTGTGAGGCCCTAGATATGAATCTGTACTTACCTGCAAACCAGAGTTCGTCTGATTTGTTCTGATTTTTTTGACCAGCCAGCTTTGGCGATGTCTCAACATGTGCTATTTCAGCCAAAGTTTTATAGTTATAAGAAATGCCATGTTTCTCATGTATTAATTTTTTTGTCATGGAATAAGCCTTCTGCTTCTAGTTCCTGTCAGCCACTAAATAAAAGAAGTCTATTAACCATAAACTCTTTACTTTTTTTTTCTTTCACTTTCACTGATTTCCTTTTTTTATGCTATTTGTTCATTGAGCAAGCTGAAAAAATGCTTACTAATGTAGAAGAAACACAGAAAGGGAGCAAAACAGGAAATGTTTGATATTAACAGGCTTGATGTGGTGTTTGTAAGCATGACTGCTACTTATTTATGCGTATTCATCATAGATGTACATGTCATCTCTTTTCAGGTTCCTGAGCAGCAGCCAATTACTTTATGTAGTGGAGCTGAAGATACCAAGCATTATGAGGAGGGCAAGAAATGTGTGGAAGAATTAGCATTGTACCTCAAACCACTCAGCAGTGCGAGAGGTAGTTCCTGCATTGTTTCATTTTGAAAATGAAAGCTGGAAACAAATAAGATGCAAAGCAAACTATGCAAATGACTAGTTAGTCTGTTTGAAAAATGGTTACAAACCTAGTTCAAAACCAAATTGAAACAAATTTCTGAAGCATTAAGGTTATGTCTTCATGGGGGGGTGGGGGTGGAGGGGGTATTTAAATGTGTTGTGTCAAAAATAATACTGAGAAAAGGCTGAGGTATTTGGCCGCAGTAGAGTAAGTTCAGACAAACTTTTAAGTTGAATTGACCTCTGCAGACTAAGTAAAAATAGATAATTCTGCTTTTTTGCTCTTTTTTTTTTTTTTTTTTTTTTTTTTTTTTTTTGAGTTCTGCTGTGCTTTGAGATAACTGTAGTAAGGCAGCTTGTTTGTAGAGGAAGAATAAACTGAAATGAGAAAGTTACTGCATATAGGATATATAAGAGAAAGAAGTAATACTGTTTATACAAGATCTTACAAAAGAGCTGGGTCAATCTGAGTAATTCTAATTTAGCAAAACTGCACTGGGTTCAAGAGTATGGATTTTATCTATATTATATTTGGTGGACTTGAAAAATCTGTCAACCCAAGTAGTAGAGGTGAGCATCATGGGCATCAGGTTTTCAAAAATGAATTTTTGCCAAGTGTCTCAAGTTTTTCCAACTAGTACGGTGTGATAGCAGTATCGTTCTGAGTAGTAGTGGCCCAATGAACAAGCTCTGTGCTGTAGAACAAACTCAGTATGGCAGCCATATGTCTAGCGAGTCACTTGTTCCTTTAACCTGGTTTCGTGGCTCCCAGCACATTAGTGAATCACAGTTTTTGCACATAGTTAAACATCACCCAAGCAGTTTTGAACTTGTGTGTAAATTCAGTTTGGCTAGGCCAAAGCAGTGGAGATACCAGATATAAATAAGAAACTAAATGTCTTGTGAAAACAGACAAATGGTCAAAGAAGGCAGTGATCCTTGAAGCCCACAAATAAGGGAAGGACTGCAGTATGATCCTACCCTTGAGGAGTCACCTGGGAATCTGTACGGGAGGGTGCAAGACAGACTTCCAACATGGGGAGAGAATTCATTAGAGGTTCCACCTTCTTAGAGAGCCAAATCAAGTCAATCACAAGACTTAAACCTATGGGAAAGCTGACTCCCAGGAACTGTTTGCTTTTTAATGCTGAGTAAAACAAACTGACAAAAATGAACTTCTGATATGCCTTCTCTAGTGTTCTGTTTAACAAAGTGTCCATCAGGAGAACCTAGGTTTGCACTTCTGCAGTACAGTGGTTGAAGAAAAGGCAGAAGAATAGGAGATATGAAGTAGTTTTTCTGCTTCGTTTTGTTTTGAAGGTGTGGGTCTTAACAGTACTACTCAGAGCGTGCTAAGTCGTCCCATGCAAAGGAAACTTGTGACATTAGTTCACTGCCAGCTAGTGGAGGAAGAAGGGCGGATCAGAGCCATGCGTGCAGCGCGGTCGCTTGGTGAAAGAACAGTCACAGAACTCATTCTTCAGCATCAAAATCCTCAGCAGCTCTCTTCCAACCTCTGGGCTGCAGTGAGAGCCAGAGGGTGCCAGTTCCTTGGACCAGGTAGGTAACATCACAGTACTACTTCTATACTAGAAGCAATTCAGAATTGAAGAGGATTGATAAATGGGTGTCAAATTGCCTGAGTGATTTTATTAGGCAGTGGCTTAATTTCTTGATAGTAGGTCTTCAGAATTAATGAGATATCTATTGGGCTGCTGTCATGGACTTTCTTGCATTTTTAGTGCTTTTGCAAGTCTTCTATGAAATTCAGAATAATGTGTGTCCTTTTGTTCTTGTGATAAGATAAAATGGGAAGTAGTTTCTCACTTGCTATTCTTTGAAGTAAGACCCTTCTAGAAAAAATAAGGTTACTGGAAGTGACTGGACATGGCTTCTTTTCCTTCTCTAGGGTAATAAACATACAGAACAGTTGTGGGGAGAGATTTGTTACATTTGGGGTGTGTGTCTATGCATTTTTTAAAAGTTACATACTTAGAAATTAAATTCCTTTTCATAGAATACTAAATCAATTTTGCTTAAAAAAAAATGAATGAAGTCTCATTACTGAAAATATAGACTTCCCTTGTTGAGGACCAACAAAAATAATGCCTTGAAATTAGAAGCCAATTTCTTAAAATAAAGAAAAAAATAAAGAAGCTTTTGCCCACTGAAACAAATGAAGGAAGACTAACTTCAGGATGCTAGCTTTTGTGCCACTGCAGGGAAGAGAGAGGCTTGTTACCTAGCAAAATATGTGGTGCTACAGCACCTAATTTATTTGTGCGGGCACTAATTGCTCTCTCACCTGCATGGGAACCAACCTTGCTCTTCCTCAGCCTGTCAGCTTTTTCTGCTGGGATAGGTGTGGGACATAGATAAAACACTTTGAAAACTCTTATATTAATAATCAAGAGATATGTATAGACAGGAATGAAGAAGTCTTGCTATCATCTGATACCCAATGTATAACAAATAATAATAATAAAAAAAATTAAAAAGTCCTATTTCCTCAGTTACAGTCTGGGAATCTGGAAGTGTTCCTTCCCTCTTTCCCTCCCTCTTGCTCAGCTCCCTTTCGTGTCTGTGGGTTTGTGTTGGGGGTGTGGGTGTGTGTTGTAGCTGGTCTCCCACTTGTAGGGAAACAAGAAACTGCAGAAATCTTTCTTGGTCTTCTCTCATCTTCTTTTCTTCACATTTCCACCCTGCCACCAGCAATGCAAGAGGAGGCTTTAAAGCTGGTTCTACTGGCTCTGGAAGATGGATCTGCGTTGTCACGAAAAGTCTTGGTTCTCTTTGTGGTTCAGAGGCTGGAGCCGCGATTTCCTCAGGCTTCTAAAACTAGCATTGGGCATGTTGTCCAGCTTCTTTACAGAGCCTCGTGCTTCAAGGTATGGGGAAGATTCTGCTTGGAGATTTCATAATGCTGTGAAAACTGTTGTTTTTCATTTTCAATTTTCATTGTCCTGTAACATTAAATGTGCCTAAAAATATGTGTAGTTATAGAAAGTATTACTCATTAAGTCCCACATGTGTTTGGAGAGTTCTTTGTCGTACAGCTATGATGGCAATGTAGGCTGAAATTGCAACTTTAAGCTGTAAAGCTAGGTTTTGACTCTGTCCAGGTTTAATAGATGCACAGTAACAAAACTTGTATGTAGATCAGCATAACTTACCTCCTTAGAAGAGGCTTAAAGCTGGAAAATCCCCATTTCTGTTAATTGAGTGGTGGTGTGGTTAGAAACAAAGAAATATGAGGCTCTTGGATATCAGAGTTGTATGAAGAGAACTTAAACTGCTTATTGTACTTCACAGTATTTAATGGTCTATTCCTAGGTGCTCAACTTAAATGTCATTCACTTTTGCTGAATGAGGAGAAAAATACTTTGTTGCTGCTAATTGCACCCTCAAACAAAATTCTGCAGTACAAACAAAATACCTTGATTGGAGAAGTAAGGTGTGGATGCTGTAAAGTCATTTAGGAAGTGTGATGCTTCCACCAATATCTGGGTCAGAGTCTGGGTAAATTTATGTTTGGTATCCATTTCACAGTGGTTCCAGTTTATGAAGAGTGTGTTATTTTAGTAGGAACTAGTGTTCACTGCGTGGTGTCATAGTTCAGTTTAGTTTAGGAGGAAGAACTTAGTTGTTGACTGAAGATTTCACTTGCCTTGGATGTTACATAATCTCTGGTTTATCCTGCTTAATTGTATTTGGCTCGTTTCTCCTCACTAGGTGACAAAGCGAGATGAGGATTCCTCCTTGATGCAACTGAAGGAGGAATTTCGGACTTACGAAGCTCTGAGAAGGGAACATGACTCCCAGATAGTTCAAATTGCTATGGAAGCAGGTTTACGCATTGCACCAGATCAGTGGTCCTCACTGTTATATGGAGACCAATCTCACAAATCCCACATGCAGTCTATCATTGACAAGGTAAAGCCACCTAAAATCAGCCTACTCTATCTTGTTTGCAACTGTACTAGATTTAAATACTTGTAACATGAATTTACAAATTGTGCCCATGTGTACTCACCTTACCCATTAATCATTTGCCCTGTTATTTAGGCCATAGCGGGTTTTGAAATAATTAGAATATATATTTGTAACTTAATGAATCTTGCTCCCTCTGCCATCCTGCCATCTCTTTCTACTTTACCTCTTTCTGCAGATGGGAAGCCACAAAGATTAGCTGCACAGCTGGGATGTGTCCTTTCTGAACAGCTAATAACTGCCAATGTAGTAACAGAGGTTAATGGTTCATGTTTCCAGGCAGGAAGCTAGTGCATAAGTTGAAAGAAAATCAGTCCCCTAGTCTATACCTGAAGTAAGTAAGAGAGGTGGAAGCACATTTCTTAAATAAAATTACTTGACCTCTGGAAATGCCCAGATCTCTTTTTGTTTAGAGGGAACATAGGATAAATGGGCTTTTAAATTAGGGGACTCACATGTAAGTGCCTAAATTAGGTGGGATTGTTGAATGGTTACAAAAGCTGTGAAATAATTGCTTTGGCTGTGGTGCAGGAGGATTAGCTTAAAGATTGGTCTGTTGTGTATGTATACATTTGCCCACCTTTTCGGGTGTCCTGCCAGACATCTCCTGAAGGACCTAGGTAGACTTAAAGGTTTTTAAATACTGAAATTGTGATGTTAGTAAATAGAACGTTGCTAGCTATCTTTATCCTTCAACCATCTTGCTCTTTATTGTCTGCTGTACTCAGTTTAAAGCAGGGTGCAAACCTGTTAGTTCAGGGATTGGAGATATTAGACTCTTCATAAATCTAAATTAAATGGTTTCTAATATTCTGTATTTTTTTGTGGGTGCCAGTGCAACACAGAAAAGAAATAGATTACGTTGCTAGAAATAATACCAGCCTTCATTTTGTCTATTTAGAGCTGTATTTTAACCTGCAATGTCAAAGAATTGTGCGTTCTTAATGCCAGAGAAGGAATTTGATAGAAGGTGCTGAAATGGGCTTGTGCGAAAAACATTTTATTCCAGTTTTGGAAGACAGCTCTTGTGAGCTTGTGGAGCAACCTTCAGAAACCATGAGGATTGTTTTGCCTGTAAAAAGTTAATTATTATAATTTTTTTAAGTTGCAGACCCCAGCCTCATTTGCACAGAGTGTTCAGGAATTAACTATTGCTCTTCAGAGGACTGGAGATCCAGCTAACCTGAATCGTCTTCGACCTCACCTAGAGCTCTTGGCAAATATTGATCCCAGTCCAGGTAAGTCTAGATGTTTTATAAAAACCTTTAACTCACAGTTTAGCAAGAGGAACTTCACACTGTTGAAGGGTTGAAAGCTGTTCATCAAGTGGAAGGAAACATCCTCTAACTCTTAAACTTAAGATTCTTGACTGGTATTCATAACCAGCCTGGGAACAGCAGTAATCTGTGTGAGGAACTGAACTACTCTGAAGCTAAAATAGATTCAAAAGTATGGCAGGAATAATTTCACCACTTTTCTGAAGAGACCTTCCTTGTTTGACAGTACTGGGTGAGCATGGATGAGGATGTTGAATTATATGTATAATCCTGTGAGGTTACATGGTGTATACTTGATATTGGGCAACGCTAACTGGGGGGAGTGGCAGCAGTCCTTCCTCCTTTTCCCTTTTTTAGTACACATGCTGCTATTTGAAACCAGATTTGCAAAGCAACAGGAAGATTGATAGAACTACTGTGCTTAATGCAGAGCTTTAGCTGTCACTCTGTCGTGGTTTAACCTCAGTCGGCAACTGAGCACCACGCAGCCGCTCGCTCACTTCACCACCACCACCACCCCCCCCCCCCGGGGGAATTTGGGAGAAAATAGAA
>NW_008795025.1:1529165-1532193 GCF_000699145.1 Aptenodytes forsteri | reverse complement strand
TGTGCACCTGCAGCCTTCTCAGTCGGTAGAGCATGGGAAGCTGAAAAGTCCTTGGCTAGTGTAAGCATTACCTAGCAACAACTAAAACATTGGTGCGTTATCAACTTTGTTCTCATCCTAAATCCAAAACACAGAATTGTACCAGCTACTAGGAAGGAAATTAGATAGAAACTCTGAGATATCTTTTTCTCTCCAGTTCTTTACCAGAGCAAATAACTTGTTTACAAACTAGGGGAAGTCTTCAAGATTAAGGACTTCATTAACGTATCTAAAAATTGTGTGTCTCTTTCTTCTAGAAATTCTGTGTATTAGTTTTTGATCTGAGGTCTCTAGTCTGCAGACATTGCACTCAGAAGACTCTCTTAGAGGCAGCTTAAAATCATAAGGCATCTTCTGTGTAAACAATTTTGGATTCCAAAGTAGAGTTTTGATAGGTTGAATAGACAGAAGCTGTGCAAAAATCAGTCTAGACAAGAAAGACTTGTTATCCTAGGGAGTTTAGTATTTTTCTGGTTAATATGTAATTCTGCAAAGGTGTGAAAGACAGTCTGGGGAGGGGAAGTTAGTTGTAAAGAATATAACTGGGAAATAAAATCTAAGCTGTTGACAGAAGAGAGAAAGATGGAAATTGTTGAAAAAGTCAGCAGCGCTGTGAGGATGGACCACCTGAGGGAGAAGGGAAGGGATAGAATGGAGAGTGCTGTGGCTGAAGTTTTATTTTATACCTGTTAGTATTTGTAAAATCAGTATCAAAATAGTGTGAAGGCCTAAACTATGACTTCAGGAGGTGAAAAGTTGTAGTTCTTAGTTTATGTTTGTTTAAATAAATAAACTTACCTTTCAAATGAGGACCAGTTGTATTTTACGGCTAAAGGAGTTGTAGTGCTTTCTTCCCAAATCTTTCATACTGTAACAAGTCAGGGACAAAACTATGTGTGTACTGCAAATTTGTTAGCCAAAGACTGATACGGAAAGCGGAATCACTAATAGCCACACTCAGTTTCAGTAGGTGAGTCTGATCTTGATGTTTCTCTTCTGTGCTGTTGAGTTGCTTCCCTGCTGTTCTATAGGTATGTTGAAGTTTCTCTGGAAGAATTTGGTCCTTGTGAGCAGAATAGAATGTAATTGTGCTAAAGATCTTGAAAGGCACTTAGTGAAGCACTTTGAGGTCCTATGTTTTGCAGCAGAGTGTGTAGGCACGTGGTGGGAGTGTCATCTGCTAGAATAGATTAAACAATTAGAAAAGCAAATTGGCTAGAAAGAACAAGTGCCCCTATAGAATTAAGACTGCGCTGTTTATTCACACTGCTGTATGTTAGATGGTGGTCTGATACGTGGATTTGCCTTGTGACATTTTTCTATGTGAGAGGCATCAATTTCTGTTGCTGTTCAGTGATGGTGCCTGCATGATTTAGGCCAGTGATGATGATATTTGTACAGAATGATTTTACCTACAGGAGTCTGAATGCAAAGAGGGATTTTCAGCCTGATTTTTTTTCTATTATGTGCAGAGTTTGTACAATGCGTTTACTCTGGAGTTCTTATGGGATATGAAAGTTTTGGTAAAAGGAAATAATTTGACATGCTAATAATAGTCTTGCTGGCTCATTTGATATTTTGTGTGGTTCAATCTTGAGTCTATAGGTGGCTTTATTCTTTAAGTGGTACATATTCCTGAATTAAGGTGCTGAACACTTTTTATCTCACGACGCACGTTTCCGATAAAATATTTTTGGTTGTCTAGTGAAGTTGTGTGATACTGATGGTTTCTTTGTACCTGGTTTTAGAAAATCCTTCTGACTTTTCTTTTTATGTTCTGTTTGCTGTCAATGCAATAGATGCTCCACCTCCAACATGGGAACAACTGGAAAATGGACTAGTTGCTGTGAGGACTGTGGTTCATGGCTTAGTTGATTATATCCAGAATCACAGCAAGAAAGGAACAGATCAGCAACAGGTAAAAGCTAAATCATTTAGGAAATGCTTACCCCTAAATCTTATTGACTGTATCCAATAGTAGCGGTTTACTAATGTTATCTGGAGAGATTTGGTTTGATGAGGAGCTGATGGAAAAATATCACTGCTGTGTCATATTTATCAAAAAGAAACAAACGAGAAAGAAAAAACACAAAGCAACACAATCCCTCTCCAATACCTGTTGCATTAATTTGCACAGCTCACTAGGATGAAAAGAAAACAGTCTGATCCAGCTGCGAGCTTAGGAAAATGAATAAACAACCCTCCTGACTAGAGGGTGGGGAAGAGAAGCTGGGGTGCCTAGCACTATGATCTGTGGGAATTTTCTTGGGTTTGTTTTAATGTGACACGTTTCAGCCAGGTGGCTCTGTGTTAATGATTTTTTTTCTTATACCTGTGCTTAATGGTCTGTAAAGTTTAAAGATTTGGGAAGACTTAATATAAAGGTGCAATCTAAGTTCCTGAAGCAAAATTTTTTGGTTCAGAAACGAAACGATGTTGCCAAATATCTATATTAGCTTATCTCATAGTTATCTTATCACATGTTCCTTTGATCTCATTTTGTTGTATAGCTAAGTTGATATAAATGCTACCTGCTGCTGAAAAACAGAGCTGCCTATCACACATTCCCACTCCCTCCCTTGCTTTGGCACTCATCCTCTTGGAGAGCTGGTTCGGGGAGCTGAACTAGTAGAAAGATTATCTCTGCCAAAAAAAAAAAAAAAGGGCAAAATCGGAGTGGATTATTTCTGCTGTTCTACCTTTTTGCATTCACTGGTTCACTGGGATGCCTAATGAGCACGGTTACCAACAAAACGAAAAGCAGTAGGAATACACAAGTGGAAATCGGGGTGGGAAAAACAGTGAGGGTTTTTGTTCTGGTGAGTCCATCGCCTAGACCTGGTACATGCTGTGCCACTTGGAAGGGAACCCAAAGCCTCCCAAGTGGGAAAGGGGACATCTGCTGAGTATTGGGCAGTTTTGCTGGCTGGCAGCAGTGGCCAGCAGAGGGCTGTGCAGCTTATGTATACCCTGCCTAAACTTCTTTTTT
>NW_008795025.1:1461438-1528853 GCF_000699145.1 Aptenodytes forsteri | reverse complement strand
TTTCCCTCCACTACAGTAGGTGGAAAAAAAAAAAAACCCAACCAAAACAAAAAACAGTTTGCAGATGGCTTCTTACAGATTTACATCTTTTGGCTGAGTTTCTCAGAAAGCAAGAGTTTACTTTTACAGACCTTTTCCTTGGTGGGGACTCTGATAGGGTATTTCTGCCCCTGATTTAATTCTGCCATAAAAACTGTAGGAACTTAAATGTCTTTGAGACCACCTCTGGCCTTCTGTCAAAATTTATTTAGAGAGACTGGCAAATGGGCGTACATGCAGACAGCAAGGTTGCAGTAAGTTGTCGTTTCTTGGGAAGCTTAAAAATACAGAAGACAACCCATACCCTGCTGATCTGTGTAGGAGTAAGATTGCATCCTCAACTATTGATGGAAATAATTATCATAGATAGTTAAGAGATTTTTAGTCCAAAGAGGGGTAAAAGGGGACTTGATGAAATTTAACTCTCGTAGAGTTCAAAGGGATACTCAAGTGCCATTTTGAGCTAACAGAAAGCAAGGGAAAAGTAACTGTAAATTGTATTTATTTTCAATCAACCACAAAGCTTGATGAATATTTGGCACTTTCTGATTAAGCATGGCTATTTTTTTTCAGCCTATATCAGTTTTGTCCACTTAATTGTTTCCTGAAACATACAGCTGTGTTCCAATCAAGCTCCAGTAAGGAATTTGAATAAAAATGTTTTAAAAACCTGATAGTGACTTAGTTGTCAAAACATCTACTCTTGAATCTATTAGTTCTGTTGAACCAAACATGAATACTGCTCCAGTCGTTTATTTCACATTAGGTACTTCTGGGAACATTTAAATTGAAGGAATTATCAACAGTCAAACATCAGGCCTTTAATAAGAGGATACGTTCAGTTCTTGGTTAAGTGCACTTACATTCAGGTGTCTCACCTGGTTTCTTTAACCTTGTCAGCCTCCTCAGCACAGCAAGTACAAGACATACATGTGCCGAGACATGAAACAGAGAGGAGGATGCCCCCGAGGGGCCAGCTGCACCTTTGCACATTCACAGGAGGAACTAGAAAAGTAAGTGTACCTCTTATGGTAGAAATCAGTCCAATCTTTGTTTCATCTTATCCATAAGAGTTATTTATCATATCTAGAAATGGGGAGAGGAGGTGTAACTTGTCTGTTACATTAGCAAGAAATAATGTGAAAAACTTCTAACAGTCATCTCTTAGGTTTTGGAACTGTTCGTTCTTAAACATAGGATATTTTGCTTTGTTCAGCAGTAATGCAGCTCTGAAAGTTTGATGTTTACACAAGTGTTATTTGAGATTTTGAAGGTGGGCTGTTTTTCTTATTTCTCAAGTGTGACTAAACATGCTGTTTGACTGCATCCATTATGGTCATTTATTTGTGTGTATTTCTCATCTTGCCTTTATATTCAGGTGTGAGAAGTAGGTTGCTGGCAGTTTTTCAGATGTAGGGGTTCTCTTGTTCTTCTGTGCTGCTAGGGCTATCCAGAGAGAGAAAAATGAGCATCGCAAGTTTTCCTTCTGCAACAGTTATTCTTTGAAACTCTTTGACAGGTTGCACATGCAGTAACCTAAAAGTGGTTAAAGCTATTGTTGAAGAGTTAAAAAATGGTGGTCATATGAAGGCTGCAGTAAATAAGTAACATTCATTACAGATTTAGAGGAGGGCACCTAGTTATCCAAGAGCAAGCTGCTGCTGTTCTGAAGGTTGTTTTACTTTTTTTTTTGGAAAGTGAAATGGATTATTTAAGAGTTAAAAGAAATAAATACAATACAATGTATTTTATGCAGTATATATAACTTCTTACTTGTTTTTTGGGCTAAAATCATTCACTTCTTTCAAGAAAAGGCACTTTTTTTTTTTACTCAGAAGAAAACTCTGAAGATTTGGAAATGTGTGCAGTCTCTTTTTTTTCCTTTAAAGTCTAAAACTTGAAGCATTAATATGGCAGTTCATTGGCTCTATAGCCAGCATGCAGTACATAGGCAAAACAGGAAGAAAAAAAGAGCAGAGCACGTGATGATAGAATGACAAAGGCAGTTATTCAAATGATCAGAGAATAGGACTTTGATACTTGTGTTCTACAGAAACAGTTGGGGTTTTTCCCCTTTTGTCATGGTATTAAGAAAATGGAGATTGGTAGTGCTGGTTGGATGGTTAACAAAGGTGGTGAGTCAGTATTAGTGCCTCTGAACTAGTTGTATGTATCAAGAAGGACTGTTCGTCAGCTTTGCAGGTGGAAGAGGCCTGTTTTGTCCAGACTGGCTTGTATGCCTTAGTAATAATGTTGTTACGGGGTGAAGTGAATGCTTGTTCTGTTTCAGGTTGCAGCGGTTTCTGTAGGTGGTTGGGGAACTCTGAATTCTGATTCTTCCTTGTACCTTTTATCTTTGCTTAATTCCTTTGAGTAGATATTGCATTAGTGTTCCTCCTTTTAAAAATGTTTAGTATGAATAATAGGCATTGCTGTTGCTATGTAGTTCCTGTATCTCTATATATAGCTTTAAGTTTGCTGGAAGGTTGTGGGGAAGTATGGGATAATGCCTTAGATAGCAAATTATGATCTAGACTTGCTTAAACAGCAGCTGATTCCCCTCTTGGCAAGGGACAAAGACCCAGTGTGCATAGACAAGTATCAAACTTTTTTGGATTATTTTTGTCCTGCACGTGTGGAGACTGCAACAAAGATTCATAAAATTGTTCAGAAAAATCCAGAGGGCAGCACTGTGCAACTTTTATTCTTTCTAAGTATTTTATCATGGAGGGTGCTATATAAACTCTTCCTGTCACCTTTGATTGAATGGGTGTCTATACACGTGTGCCTGTCTCTTGAGCGTACTGTTGTGTTCTAGATGAATGGGCAGGGATGGCCAGTTGTCCTCATCTTGCAAGTTGTGTGCAAGCCTTCAGAGAGTCAGGAGCCATCAGACACTGTACCTCTAAGAGACCTGATGGCAGGCAGATGTCCAGAAGTAATTGGCAGGGAGAACATGGCAGTGGTTTCCCAACATCCTGCTGCTGCTTTGCAGGGAGAAACTGGTTTGGATATTGAGCGGGATGCCAAAGTAAAGCAGTAAGTTCAGCCTGGGGAGCTCACTTCCGCTCACCTCTATGCATCCAGCTGACTTGTATGGCTGACATGAGATGCCAGAATGACTTCTGAGCAGTATATGTTTAGAAAGCTGTAGTCTGTCCTACTCATGTACTTCTGTGGTGATAGCCTGGTTTGTTTACTCCCTTTTAATGTATTCTGAATGATGCCCACTGTCAACGCTATGTAGCTTGAATTTATAGTTTGATTATGTGGGTAAAGATTAATCCAGTTAGGAAATTGGGGTGTTGATGGAGAGTTAGGAAGGTGGCTAGAAGACAGTCAACGAACTCTTAAAGATGATCAGCTCAACTCTATATAGCAAGGTTACACTTTGTCTGACCCTATACTCAGTCATGTCTAAAAAACAACCACCACAACAAAACCCCACAACAACAAAAAGACCTTTTTTGCCTCTGTTGCATTGCTGTTAATGCTGTGCATATGGGCAAACATAAAGATTATCTGAAGATTGAGTAATAGAGTATAACTGCCCCCTTTTTCTATTTTCTACAATAATGTGTGTACCTTCCTACTCTGTGTTACCATCTCACTTTGCTTGTTAGATATGATATGAAAGTGTTGGTTTCAACCCTGGTGAAACCTTCTTGCATAGGAAATGACCTCTTGTTCTATGATATAAACAGTGGGAACACTCAGGCCTACAAATATGCCCTCCCACTTGCATCCCGGTATCTAAGCTAATGGCAGGATGTTTAGTGGAGGACCTTCAACTCTGAAATTTGCTCTCTTCATTGGTCCAATACCATCAGTCTACTGATTTTTGTGGAACATTAGTTAAAAGACTCGTGTTTGTTCAGACTTACCAGAAGCAGTTAGATTTTTGGAATTACAGTGTTAGAATTTTTATCTCTGCAGTCAATTTATCAAATAACACAAATGGTGTAAGCTACGTATTGGTATAGTAACATAAATCTTAACGAACTGTGCTTTAAAAGTTATCACATGGCAATAAACTCTTGACTTGGCTTGTTGGACAAATGGTGCAAAAGGGAATCTGTTCATCTTTTGTCACTTTAATTTTCTGCTATTAGTTTCTTCTCTGAATAAAATAGACTTGATTCTCATTCTGAAGCTTCTGTCACTATAGGTGGTATTTTATGTGATGTTTGGGTTTGGTTTTGGTTTTCTTCCGTACGGTTGAAATGCATATATGTACAGGAAATAGTATTTTAAACTTGCTGTGTGAAGTTTAGCTGTGAATTCTTGGTGTACTTGTAATTAAAAATCCATCCTTGTTCTTCTGATTGAAACTGCTAGTAACAGTTCAAATAGCTGTTAAACTACAACTTCACTGCTATTCGTAATAAATTTTTCACAAGCCTTTAGGAAACTTGGATTAAAACTTGAAGATTTCAGTAGCATCTGTGTTTGAAAAATCCTGAAAATGCTGCAACTCCTTTTAGTTTTTTGTTTCAATTTTTGATGTGTGGTTTCTTTTTCTGAAGATTCCGTAAAATGAACAAGCGTCTGGTTCCCAGAAGACCCCTGAGTGCCTCCCTGGGCCAGCTAAATGAGGTGGGCCTGCCTTCAGGAGCTATCCTCTCAGAGGAAGGGGGAGTGGACTTGCCCAATAGGAAAACTTCTGCTCTGCCAAATGGAATTGTGTCAACAGGCAGCACGGTGACGCAACTTATTTCTCGAGGGACTGACTCCGGTTACGAAACTGCTCTGAAGCCAGGGAAGATGGACCATCTGAGTAGCAGTGCCCCTGGATCCCCTCCTGACTTGTACGGGTCTTCCTAAATGTTGTTCAAGGTGTCATGTGTGTAAATAAGCAGTAGAAACAAAGTAAGCCCATTCTCTACAAAAGAAACACAAAAGGTTTTTTTGGTTTGGTTTTTTTTTTTAAGTGATTATAAAGAGTAGAGTAGAAAACTAAAGCTAAAACTCTAAACTGCTTTACTTCCCTGTTTGCTTCTATTTTAATTGGAGAAGGTGATGTAAGCTTTCAGAAGGTGCAATATAGACAAAGAACAGTGTTTTAAAGTACAGTGTGCTATATCAGGCCTTAATGAGCAGTGCCATCTTTCTACTTTTTAGGCTCGAATCTGTCCCCAAGAGCTCTATTTCTGCCTTACCAGTGAACCCTCATCCTGTGCCTGCTCGGGCACCAGCAGATCTGCCTTCAGTGTCCGTCACCAAGCAGTTGCAAATGGTACCACGGGGGTCTCAGTTGTATAATACTCAGCAAGCAGATATGTTTTATCAAGACCCTAGAGGAGCTGCCCCACCATTTGAGCCAGCACCCTACCAACAAGGTAAGTTTGAGACCAAGATCTATCTTTGATCTTCATACTGATTTTATTCTTTCTTCCCACTCTGGTGTTTACTCAAGCCCTTAAGGTGGAGTTTTCTTGCATATCACATGGACTATAGGCACTAATGTGGTGATGGCATAATAAAATGGAAATTTATGTCTTGACTGAGGACTTTAATGCAAGTGAAAACAGAGTTTTGTATCCGTCCGGTGTAGCTAATCCTTCTTTCTTCAGTTCTTCCCAACTGGGCTAGATCAGGGTTCTGGTAAACCTTAATTCAATTTGACTCAGGGAAAATGGAAATAAAGCTTAACCAGCAGAGGGGTTTATGCTTGAGGAGTGAAAGTACTTAGGTCCTTAATGAAAAGTGTATGAGTGTTTCAGAAATGTCTGCACATGCATGTGATGGGTAGAGACAAGTGAAATTAGAGAAGGGCTGGGCACAAAAAAGAAAATATCATAAAAAAAGAAATAAGAGGAAAAGTTCTAAGTATAAAGAGACCAAGTGGAGAAAGATAATATTGAAGGGGATTAAAAAGAAAAGGTATGGCTGTATATAAAGACAGGGAATGATTCTTTTGCAACATAAGATTGGAGAGAGAAATGACATAAAGTGAAGTTAATGTGAAAGAAAAATAAGGAATGAAAGACCAAAAGAAGTGGAAAGAAGAAAAAGCCCTAGAAAGGAAAGGGGTGGGGGGCAGGAACCATTTTTTAGAAAGTTGCAGAGCATTTTGAAGAAAAAAGAAAAAGCTTACTTTTGATTATTATGTGCAAACGAAGATCTGAGTTGTCCACGAAATTTGATGTGTGCATAATTAACATGTGCATATTCATGTATATTTTTAAATTATCCAGAGATCCCAGATAGGTTACTAAAATCTTCAGGTAACTAGAAGGTGTGATCTTAAAGTCTTCGGTGATTCACAGTACTGAAAATTCCTTCTACTGTTCAAGAGGTAGAATGAATCTTTAGATAACTTTAAATTCTAATTAATCCAAGTTTCTTTACACAGGCAATGGCTCTGATGTGTTGGGACAAATTGAATTTTAGTTGCGTGGATAAAGATGTACAGGCTAATCTTCCGTTTACTTTTTAGGTCTTGTGTAGCTAAAAGCATTCGTATCAATCTGCAGAGACATTCTAGTGAATTATTTCTGTTTGGTATGCTAGGAGGACTTCTGTGGCACCTGTGGTGAGCTCAGTCTCATCACCTCTTCTCCAGCTACTGTAACCTTTACACCTTGCTGGTATCTTTAGATAATTAAACTGTGTCACTTGAGCTTTGGATCAACTATTGCTTTTTCTAGGTTTTCTGCAGTTAATTTTTGAGTAGAAATACCGGTTAGACAGTGGGAGCAAACAACACGTGAATTAATTTATACCATTCTCTTCATGATACTTGTAGACTGGAGTATTTGAAACAATTTGTTTTTGTGGACAGTTGTGATAATCGCTTTCTGTATCTTGTTTGTGTTTTTTCCTCTTGCCCTTCTTTCAGGAGTTTACTATCCTACTCAGTCCATGTCTCGCTTTGTCCGACCGCCTCCATCAGCTCCTGAACCTGGTCCACCTTATTTAGACCATTACCCACCCTACCTTCAGGATCGTGTGGTGAGCCCACAGTACACGCAGCCGCAGCAGTATCCTCCTATGGGACAACCCATATACCCACCGCATTATGACAGCCGTCGTGTATATCCCCCTGTCCAGCCATATCAGCGAGAGGAGATTGTCCGAGGAAGCCCTGTACCCATTGAAATTCCACAAGCAGCTGTACCTTCCTACGTACCTGAATCCAGAGACAGATACCAGCAAACAGAGGGTTATTGCCCAGTGGCTCCACATCTCAATCAGATCAGACCTTCATGCCACAGGGTATGGTTTTTATATTGTGTTTTTGTAGTTGTTTGAGAGAGAAAATATAAACAACTTGAAGTTGAATATTTTTGCAGTAAGGTGATGGGTTTTGTGAGAAATTAAAGTTTGAACTTTAAGAAGGGGTACATTTGATGAAGCTGATCAAAAACTGGGAGGCAGTTTAGTTACTGGTCAACTCTGCAATTGTAATGATGTTAATATGTAAAAGAGTAGGCTGCTACTTAGTGCTCGAAGTAGAAAAGCTTTGTAATTAATTTTGGAAGTCTCGTATGGCCCTGACTTCTCCAACAAAGATTAGGCTGGAGAGGGCTACTCTCTTTCTAGTGCAAATGGTCATGTACATTCTTGTACTGCTCATCTATGACTGACCATCTCTGTGCCTAAATAAATAAATATGCAAACATACATCCCTTGATGAAGGAACTAAAAATTCTGCTCTTCCATATTTTCTCTACTTTAAGATTGCTAACTGGAGGGTCTTCCTAGTAGAAGTGTACAAACTTGTTTTGGTAAATCACCAGCTGGAATTGAGTCCTGTAGAATAGTTGGACTTACGTAGCTGTCATTCAGATTAAAGGCTCTGAATCATATTACTGAGTCCAGGAAGCATTTTTAATGTAGCTTATAGATTTATCAGTTTTGAGTTTGACACATTTGTGGGATGTTTAATTCTATTGCAAAATGAATAATAAATGCAAACGAACTGTGACTAGGTTATGATCTGTAGCGTTCTACCACTTTCCCCCATATGACTGAAATGGGGACTTGCCACGCTGGAACATGTTCCAGTGGAAGCTTTGCCAAATTGGAATACACAGTCATGTTGAGCTCCCTGTGAGTTAAAAGATTAGTAGTTTTAAAGTTAGAGACACTGGTTTAGTTGAGGACCTAATCAGTTTTAGGCAAATAACATTCCTTGCCTTTGGGGTGTCTTGAACTCACACTCTGGCCAGTGTAGGAACATGCATGTCCTATATTAAATATGAAAGCTAACAGGTAGACTTTAACAAAATGATCATTACTTATTATTGTAAGTAATACAATAATGAGTATTGTATACAGTACTGTATACAGTAGTACTGTCAACTCGCTGTATTTTCCTTTTCTTGCAGCATATGGTTGCCATATTTTGTAACGTATTTCTGTCTTCATTTCAGCCGCATCCCAGCCTGGACGAACTTCACCGACGAAGGAAAGAGATCATGGCCCAGCTAGAAGAGAGGAAGGTGATTTCTCCACCTCCTTTTGCACCGTCACCAACCTTGCCTCATCCTTTTCATTCAGAGGAGGTAAGCTTATTTTGACAAAAATGTGACTTACTAGCATGTTTAGAAAATACTTCGGAGTTTGTGTGTGCTGATAGGTGAAGATAACAAGAAAATTAGAACAGTACAGTGTTGGCAAGTGTTGGGGGGTGGGGGTAGATTTTGTGCTGCAGGTGGAAGCCCTTATGGTGCAGTCTCCAATATCTCGATTGGCTGTTGATTCTCTTCTACCACTGATCCTAAGCTATCTGCTTTTGGTGCAACCAATAGAATTAGTTTTGAGCCATTATTAATTGAAGTAGTCAGTCTTCACGGTTACTGGACTTTGCTTCATTTGCTCCTGGCGTGTTTAGAATTAAGTAACAGCTTGATAGAGGTTTATTTTTTTTTTTTTTTTAACCAAGGTCAGAATATCACTTTCATACTGGCCAAGTGAACAGTCATCACTGGGAGTGTAGCCAGGTGATCAGAATTTCACACATTTCATGCTTGCCATGGCCCAATTCCAAATGGTGATATATCCGATAAAAAAAAAATCCTAGTGGTGTTTTTCTTCAAGTTCACTGCTGTTGAACTAAGTACTGGTGGCTGTGAAGCTGCTTCTTCCCTTCACTTACAGAACCAGATTTTTGTGTTTGTACAGTACTTGGATGAAGACCTGAAGGTAGCTGGGAAATACAAAGGAAATGACTATAGCCAGTACTCTCCCTGGTCCTGTGACACCATCGGCTCCTACATTGGAACCAAAGATGCAAAACCCAAAGATGTTGTGGCAGCAAGGAGTGTGGAGATGGTGGTATGTAGGGATTTAGGGGAACACAGAAGAAAAGGTGATACTTCTGTGTGTTGGGAGGGACTCTTTCATTTGCTTTCCAGGATGACGGCAGTGCTTGTATTTAAGCTCAAAAGTGCATTACGGTCAAAGAATGCATTTGCAAGTGTGCAGAGTGCTTTGTTTTCAAAGTTATGAACAGTCCTACATCTGTGCAGCTGTTTTAAAATTCTGAATATAGATGCAGGCTAACCACTCTGCTCTAAAGCCATGGATAGCAAGAGATATTTTGCCATGATTCTTTACGCTTACTTGAAATCCAAAAATGACTCTGTGCTGGCAGCTTGTTAATTAAACATGTCCATCTGTTGCTTCCTCTACTTCTTTCTGTCAGAGGGAGATGCTGTAACGTAACTTTGTGCTATTAATTCCTTTTAAGGTGATTGTGATTGCTGTTAACAATGTTACTAGTTTTTAGTTGAAGGACTCTGATTTGTGACCACAAGAATACCCAAAACTTGCATGAAGCTTTTGAGAGAAGCATAGTCATAACATAATACTAGGCTGATTCTTCTTGAGAGCAATTTCTAACTCTATGCTGTGCTTATTCAGTCCTTCACTGAAGCCATGGGTGTCTGGCTGTGATCTTATTTTGTGCTGCTGCATTTTTGCTAGGTCAGTTTTGCAAAAAGAAGGGGCTGCTAGGGTGTCATTATTGGGAGTCATGAATGTAGAAGAGAAGAAATAGGATTCTGAAATACCGCCCCTATTCTGTTTCTTCTGAACTTGTAAGCATCACTCAACAGCAAGAAGTATGCTGGTAGCCCATGCATGTAGGAAGACATTCAAGCCTTCAAGAGAAAGCACTGTTTAGTCTGGGGGACTATTTTAGAGATGCATCTGTTTTTCTCCTTTACCTCCCATCTGCAAAAGTGTTCTGTCATCTTCTGTTTATATATTGTCACTGTCATGGTGACCTTTCTTTGGCCAGTAAGGGGAGGAGGAAGAAATTTCTATCCAGAATTTATTCTTCTGTGGACAGGTGCTCACCTGTTGCAACCACTTAACTAAATAATAGGATTTTTCTGTCCAGCTTCTCTTTGCCCACAAGCAGGCTTCCCTTTTCCCCTCTGGAATTAAATGCATCTGGTTTCTGTCCACTGAATTGCTTTCCTGTAAGAACTCGAAGACATTGTGTGAAATGGGAGCAAAAAGGAGGCTTTTTCCCAGGAAAAGCAGAGCAAGAAAAGGCATTTCATCTGCAGCTTTGGGGTTTTTTTACAAGTCCTTTTGCTCTCTGTCCTACACAGTGTGTTTGCCTTGAGTCATAACGTTGTTATGTTTGACCTGGAGAAGTACTGAGATTACTCAGAATCGCCTTACTGCTTTCCTAGTGGCAGCATTCAGGAACCAACAAACAGCTCTTGTCTTTCATTCCTGCTGCTAGAAAATTGTGCAAACAAACTGGAACTCAGGAGAGGTAATAAGGTTCTGGAGAAGCAGCCTCCTTTTTCATTGCTAAACAAAGCATTCTTCTGCCCCAGAGCTAATTTTCAGATAAGTAAATAGGATCTCTGCTGCTCTTCAGTTTTTGTGTCCTCACAGGAAAAAATTCTCAGGAGACCTTCACTGCAGATGGCAAGTGAATTAATTTTTCCTTTTTTTTATTGCTCATAAAAGATTCCTTTTCTCAAGGGTAAGAATAGTATCATCTGAGAGTGCGTGGTGCTGGATTTGATGCAGATGGCATTGCAACTTCACTACGTTCTTTCCCCCCACTCAGTAAATGGAAATAAATTAAAATTGGTACTAGCATCCTACGGACTCGAGATTAAAATGTCATTTTAATCTCTGAATTCCAAAGTAGATGCTGTCTAATACCCCTTCCAATTTCAACATGTTAACATTTCTTGAGTTTAGCTTCCAACTCAGTTGTGACTGCCATTTTCACCCCATTATTCCTGCCTTAGCTATGTTATCTTGTCTGTTTCTAGCAATCCTTATCCTCACTGAAAGCTTGCAGAGTTTTATTTTAATTTTGGACCGTACTGAAGTTTTCAGCCTTTAGCTAGTCCTCTTTGTGTAGTAGCCCCACTTACCTTGTTCTTTTTGCTGTACGCAGCACTGTGCTACAGTTTTATTTCTTTAGCAAAGTCTTGTCTTGACTTTGGCAATTCTTACTGTGTTACATTTCCTGGCAGCCAACAGATAGCTTTCCCATTTAACTATGGTTTTCCCTTTTTTTTTTTTAATTGAGTCTGTTTATTTCTGTTACTGTTTTGTGTTTATCTGGATGTGGTGATTATTTGGGGGGGGTGGTGGTGGTGTATTTTTGTTTTGTTTCTTTTGTGTTGATTTTCTTAAAATTTATTTTTATTCATGGAAACAACCAATTGACTTGTGTTTTTAAGTTACTCACTCCAGGTGACTTCTCCCATAAATGGCCTAACTTTATCTCAGGAAAAGCTTTGTTAAAAATCTTTATAATAATCTGTTGTTTCTTCTTCTAAGTAAGTTGAGTCAAATTGGCTTATCCTGCTAAATCTAGCTTCTTTTCTGTGCACATCTTTTCCTTTGTGACTGCTTGGCAAAGCTCTTCGAGTAGAGAGAGAGAACATTTTATCTGTTCATTTGCTGACCCGTTAAGGTGTTTGAGTCTGAAGCTGAGTTAGAAACCAGGATGTTCCAAGAAGTGTACTACTGCTTAATGAAAAATGTGCCTGAAAAGATGTACTAGACATGTCCAAGTAAGTGCTGTACTGAATAATTCCCATTTTGAGTCATCTGCAGGCAGTTAGATGATATGGTTCTTAACACTGGGCTTCAGAGGCATTTCTTTTGGACTTTGGAAGGTGTAGGTATTCGTCAGAGAATGCCCTCTGATCTCCTCTTAGACTTTTTTCTGGAGGGGTTTTTTCCCCTTCTGTCCCATTAGACTTTCTCCATCTTAATTTCCTTTTGCTGCTGCTCCCTTCTCTTGGACTTGTTCGCAATTAATCTTGCAACTACTTCACAGTGGTGGTAGTAATGGTCATCTTAAGTTAGACCATTAAAGAAACATCACTCTAACAGTGGAGTTATAAACTGAAGAATAGGAAGGCTAATTGAAGGATGAAGGGAATAGAGAATACAAGAGAGGCTTACTGTACTGGTACGAGCTTGTTGTAAAAGGTATGTGTTTTATTAATTTCTGAATAAGTTTCTGACTGTCTTTTCCATATCTTGTCTAGAACGTAGATAGTAAAGCCATGCGTGACCAGCGATTAGACATGCAGCGAAGAGCAGCAGAGACTGGTGATGATGACCTCATTCCATTTGGAGACCGACCAACTGTGTCAAGATTTGGGGCTATCTCTCGTACTTCCAAAGCGATGTACCAGAATTCTGGTCCCATGCAGGCCATGGCAGTTCAGGGAGCTACCACCAAATCAATCATTTCAGGTACGATGTGTGCTCTTGGATTTTGCTAGCTGTTGCTGTTTTCTTTAGTGCTACAGTCTAGTGCAAGTTGAAGACAGCCCCTGTAAACTTGTTTCTTGTCTTAGAAATATAGCTGAGATGTATGTTATGCCACTAAAAATAATTCTAGGTAGGGCTACACTGAGAAGCCTGAAGAAAAAGGCTGCCACTACTTCCTGTTCCACAGACAGGTTTATGCACACATAATGTATGTGTTGGTGATTTGTTGCTGTTGGGAAAAAGTTACTTTGTTCTGCTGGTCCCTTTTAAATCTGTTGTAGTAGAATCCAGAAACTTACTGCTTTCTCAAATACATATGGAAAACCATCATAACGAAGTACTGTACTGCACTCCTACTTTATTGATAATTGCTGCTGCAAGCTTAATGCAGCCATTGTTTCGTGTACTGTTAGGCAAAGCAAATGAAGTAGGAACGGTTTATTTTCTACACATCTATTTTCTCATCACATGTATAGTGTGGCTGTATATCTTACTCCAAAAGATGGTCTCTTTCTTCAGGTGCACTGGATAATCTTAAGAAAAAGACTTAATTATATTCCCTCAAACTTCCTTCTAGATTTCTTTCAGGAGTTAACTGCTGAAAAACTCATTTGCTTAATTCAAGCAGTAACTTTCTAGACTTCATCACAGGTAGAACTCTGGGTTCCCTGAAAGCTTAATCTTCAAACTGGTGTTAACTAGGTATCTCAGAATTCTCAATCGACTCTTGAGTCTTTTAGGAACTTAAAAATAACTGCTCTCATAGTGGCTGTAAGTTTGTTTGTGTCCCCATCCCCCTGCGTGTCTGAAGTCCTTCACAAACTCATAGACTCTGGAAGGCTGTAGCAAATCTTGTTGGACGTGCAGGAAGAGTCATGCAATATGCATGTGAGACTGGTCACACGTAGTATTTTTGTGTTCATTTCAGCAGAAGAAACGTCAGACTCCCTCACTGTTAGAGGGCTGACCTTCCTGGTTATTTTCTAATTTCTGTCCAGTTCTTCTGTGTGTTGGCTGAACTATTTAAAGGATGGTTTTGTAGTAATGTGACATGGTTTTCTTTCTGTTCGCTGGCAGACTACAATCCTTACGGAACCCACAGTGGCTGGGGAGGCTCTCCATATTCTCCTCATCAAAATATACCTTCTCAGGGACGTTTCAATGACAGGTAGGATTGCTTTATTTCTTCTTTGCTTTTTTCTAAATTTTCTTTATCTATTTCTTTCTGTGCCAGCTGAGTAAAGCTTTATTGGAAATCTTATTTTTGCTTTTCTGATCCCAAAGGGAGAGACTGTCCATGTCAGATGTGGCTGGTCATGGGAAACAGTTGCCCTCAGCGGAGCGAGAGCAGCAGCTGCGCATGGAGCTGCAGCAAGTAGACCACCAGATTAGCCAGCAGACACAAATGCGAGGACTAGAGGTTGGTACCAACATTTGGAGGAGTGGTGAGGGGTGGTATGGAGAGAGATGAAGCTAGTAAAGCTGCTTTTCATGTGTTGATGATCTTTCTTTGACTGTAACGATATTCAGGAACAATGCTTAATTCTGTGATGCCAGGCATCAGGACTGTGGTACAACTGTAAACCTCTCTGCTCAGCAGCAGAAACTGCCCTGCACTTCATGTGCAAATCAACACCATACTTGAATCTGCACTCTGTGCTCACTCATGTTAGCTTTCACTCTCTCTCGCTTACTCCCCCTCTCTGTTCATCTGTTAACTCAGAGGTAAACTTGTGGTGTAGATACCTGTTCCTCTTGGCTTTACTGCCACTGAAAATGTCTGATTTTATGTACAGAAAGCTATGATCTTCATCTGTTTCACGTTTGGCTTTGTGTTGTACCTGTTTCTTCCTAAATAGTGCAAGCCACAGGAGTCAAGAAAATAAATATTAAAGATATTTAGCTTGGAAAATTAAAGCTTAATATTTTATGTCTCCTTGCTTAGAAGAAATGTAGTCACTTGAAACATGAGGAAAGATAGGAGTCTGCATTTGTAAAAGAATTAATGAGCTGAAATCTTTGTATTTTGTGAGACGCAGAAGGAGAAATCTCAAGGCATAATGAAAGAAGTGTTTTACCAAATAAAAACATAATAAGTTACACTGGGTAGTACAGTGGTAGTCTCAGTATATCTCAACCACTGAGAGAATCTTTAATGATAACAAACATACTTGCTAGAAGGGCAGCTGCAAAGATCATCCTAGCAGGCCAATCCAGGTATCATTCTGGCAAATGATTTTGTTGAGGAAAAACAATAGAAAACTAAATTGCTGTCTGTGTGAAACCAGCCAAAGCCTTCAGCACCGTAACTGCATCTCCAGAGGCTCCTCCATAAGTTGTCTGTCCAAACAATCTTGTGGCGGTGAAACTAGTGATTTTTTTTTTTCCCTCCTAGGAAAAATCAGTAAATATTTACCAGAAAACTATTCTAGGTACCTCAGCAACTATTCATATTAATGTTTTCCCAGAAGGAGTTGCTGTAAGTAGTGGATAGCAGCTTCTGCTGAAACTATGGTTACCTAAGAACATGTGTTATAGAGGAGAGTTATTGCAGATTAGTTGTAAGAGCTCACAATTTTTAAATCGCAGCAGCAGTTACAAGTAGTATGCATTTCTTAGTTACTTGAAACATAACTTGTGTTCTTGTGCTCTTGTTTGGAAACAAGAGGAGAAAATGTTTTAAATTTTGCATGTCTGCTTTTGCCATAATAGAGGAGTATTGGAAAGTTGCAAAACCCCTAAGTGGCCTGTCTCTCCTGCTCATTATTATTGTGATTGTGTCAGTGTTAAATCCTACATAGTTCAGTTTTGAGCCTTGATTTTACCATAATATGAATTTCTCAGAAGTAATCAGTTATTTTGAGTAATAACAGCTTTCAATTTATCTTTTGTGTTCAAAGCTGCAAGTAGATATTTGAAACCCAGGAGGCTTTATTGATTTACCTGTTACAAGGTTGTAGCAATCACTTAATTCAGTCTGAGCATGAAGAACTAGATTATTTTGCTTTCTTCTCAAATGAATGAGCATTGTTACTTGTAGACCAGCCAGATGTTCAGTTGTGTGGAGTTACTGTGTTTAAATGCAGAGCATACGCTTACGGAACTGATTCCCAAGTATTAACAGATTTTTGGAGTGGTTGACACGGCTACTGCCTTTACTTGGTTGCTAGTAACTTGCAACTTGTGAATGACTGTAGTCACTTGCCCCTCTCTGTTCCTGTGCTTCCTAATCGGGGTCAGTAGAGAGCTACATGTTGACATCCACATCTCTCAAGATATTTTATATGATTTAGTAATAATACGGGCTCTACTGTAGAATTTGATAAATTCTACTACTGTAAAATAAAGCAGCAGATTTGCTTATCTGCTGTTATCTTTTGTTCAACAAATAGCTTACAAAAGAGTAGTGGTTTTGTTCATGTGCTTAAACTTAGTTTTGAGAAGGGAGAGGTATATGGGGAAAACCCATGCAAATTTATTACAGTAAATGTATTTAACACTGCTTGTTTAAAAGTGAAAAGACTTCTCTGCATTTAAAAAATGTTTAAACTTGCGTTGGAAGTGATTTTGATTGGGACCTTGTTAAACATGGGGAGAGAAGGTCTTGATTTTGCAAATAACCAATACTTGAGAGTTATGGCCTAGAGCTCTTTCTGTGCTTGGTGTGTTGTGTGCTCAGTTGTGTATGTGCTTGGCTTTATGCATTTAGGCTGTTAGTAACAGGCTGCTGTTGCAGAGGGAGGCGACTACCCTGGCAGGCCAACCACAGCCCCCACCCCCACCTCCCAAGTGGCCTGGAATGATCTCAAGTGAACAGCTGAGCTTGGAGCTACACCAGGTGGAAAGGGAAATTGGGAAGAGAACCCGTGAGCTGAGCATGGTGAGTGCCCTGGGGGTGGGAGGCAGAGAGGTGGAGTGGAGAGCCATGTAGCTGGCTGCAGCCCCTTCACCCTGGCAAAAAGGCTCTCTGCTGGATGACCACAGCTGGAGTCATCCATCTCCCTCTTCACCTCTTTATTCTTCAAAACCTCCTGAAAAGGTTCTTGATTCTTCTTTGTGAAGAATTTGAATTCTGGCAACTTTAAAATGCTCTGCTGTTATTTTGTCGGCATTTGAAAATAAATATGGCGCTGAATTTGTTGAAAACTATGAATCATCTCCAAGGTCACTGTGCCATGAGTTCTATAAACTGCTTTAACATAGAAAACATCATCTGCAAGTACAGGCTAGTGTTCAGAAGTCTGTGTGCTGTTACAGTCGATGGTCTTTGCTTGTTGTTACAAGAATCATCCCTTCCTTTTGGGAAATACTGTGTCCTGAGAGGATGAGCATATCTTACTGAGTCTGTTTTCTTGTCTCATGGCTTTTGTGGGTTACACTGTGTGACTCCAATTTACAGGCCTTCATCATTGGTCCCAAAGGATGAAGTCTCAAATTCTTTTAACACAATGTTAAAGAATGTTTCTTCTGTCCTTTTTTTAAAGGAGAGCCAGTCTTCACTGGATATTAAAAACAAACTGGGCACCACTAAACAGACAGAAAACGGACAATTAGAACCACAAAGCAAGGTTCCAGCTGAGGACCTCGCACTGACATTCAGGTAACGTGGGTCTTCAACCTTTCTTTGCATAACGGGAGAATGACTTAATCAGGGTCACACTCTGGTATATGAATAATACCCCTTGCCTCACATTATCTCTGATGTGGAAGCATATACTAGGAAAAGATTATACAAATCAAGCTTTTATAGTGCAAGCATGAATTAAGGGTCATTTCAGCTGATGAGTAGGTGAGTGGAATGAGACTGTATATCAATTAACACAACAGAAGAATTGCAATGTTTGTAAAGCTAGAAGTCCATCTAGCCAATATTGGATGAATAGTAGGGAGGAGCAGGAGATAAACAACAACCATAAAAGAAATCTTTATCTACCATTTTAGTTTCAAAGAAAAGAAATGTTCCAAATGTGAGAGGAAAGTTATTCCATCCTGCTAATGTTTGTGATGTGGATGTTGTCTAGAAAGGTATGTAACTTTGAAACAAAGTTCACTCTTATTTGTAGGCAGTAATTTTTATCTGTGTAGATGCTGGGAATGATTTAAACTCACATTTGATAGTCAATTGAAATAAGATGTTGGCTGGGAATGCTGGAAATCTACAAAGCAACCATTTTCAGATGGCTGCAAGCATCTGTGTGTATTCAGCCTAATACTTTGAACAGAAAAGCTCAAATGCTGCAGATGTTTTGTAAGTCAAGTTTACATAGCTTCATGTGAACAGTTTGGAATCTGGATGTTTATTCAGAAAGT
Organism: Aptenodytes forsteri; assembly: GCF_000699145.1. Lineage (NCBI taxonomy): Eukaryota > Metazoa > Chordata > Aves > Sphenisciformes > Spheniscidae > Aptenodytes > Aptenodytes forsteri. Next base: position 1,510,787 of record NW_008795025.1, on the reverse strand, counting down.
GTATTTATTCAGAAAACGTATCCCTATCAATTGCTTATGAAGTCCTATAACCAATCCTTGAGTTCTGCGCTGCACCATTAGATCGAGGCCTCCAGAGCGGAAACTAATTTTTCCATATGAAATTCTGGAAGTAATGAAATTGAAACAACTATTTCTTTTTTTAAATAAAAAAAATTAAGATAAATGATCCAGGTAAGTTAAATATTCTGGAATGTGTGCATTGTACAGATTGATACTGTACATCTTGTGGCATATACTGAAATACTTTGCAAAATGTAACTAATCTAGAACCCTAAAAATACGTAGTCTTGTTTGTTTTCAATTAGCCTTATGTTAGTTCTTCTCTTTCTGGTAAGTACCTGCAGTGTACCAGACAACCTATTTATTATACAAGGCAAGTCTTTACATGTTTACATATGTTCACAACTGTTTATTGAGATGCTGCAGCAACAAATATTGAAGTCCTTTTACTTAAAATAAATGAAAAATCTCAGTAATTACTTCTCTTCACCCCTTCCCTCTTTCTTCTCAACTTTCTTTCAGCAGTGATGTTCCGAATGGATCAGCCTTGACACAAGAGAACATTGGCCTCCTGTCAAACAAGACGGCATCTCTCAGCCTGTCAGAGGACCCAGAGGGAGGAGGAGACAACCACGACTCCCAGAGAGCGGGAGTTACACCCACGTCTGCTCCATGAAGTGAGGCCAGCATACCCCAGAGTTTCTTTTGCTGGGGTGTTGGTAGCTTCCATCACGTTTTTTTCCAGGGGTGATTGGAGGAACCCAGGAGCAACAGCAGTAGCAGAGCAGCAGGTCCAGAGGCAATGTGCACAAACACAACTACTAGAAACAAATCCTGCACATAGTTCACATTAACGCATTTTTTAATTAAAAAAATGAAAATTAGCAGTATCTGCAAGCGATTCAAATTAAATTTGTTTTTGTTCTGTGAATGAACTTTATTTTAATAACTTTGGACGCCTTGGATCCCAGGGCTTAAAAAAAAAAAGATATTATATATATACTCTGTTTGATTAATTGTATGATCTTAATGAAGTAGGTTTTTTCTTTTATTTTGGTATTATTACATACCCAGTGCATAATTCCTTATCACCTTAATTTCTCAATGACTAAAACAACCTGGCCGCTTCCTTGTATGGTTTAAGGGTAAACAAGGAATGAAGGTTGGAGAGTAGCTGTGAATTGCAGTGTCAAAAGATGTGCAGCAAACTTCATTCTTAAAACAATTCCCCCCACTGTGGCTAGGAACTGAACCCTAGCTTGTGCGAGACTGCTTAAATTATTTAAGTTTAAACTACAAGTGACAGAGTCTTTGTCATGTAACAGGTGCAGTCCTTCGTGTATGTCCCAGCACAGCATGTGTAATTAAAGAGGATAACAAAATAAGTGTCCAACATGCATTATTTTATTTGAAGGTTGCTGGCCTTTTATTTTCTGTTGGGACTAAAGAGGTCAGCAGAACGCAGACCAGTCTACTACAGCATGGGTATTTCTGAAGCTGGTTAGCTGGGGCTTGTGGTAGAGAGGCTTAACTAACCAGTGAAGGTTGTGCAGCCATGACCAAGGCTAGAAACATGAAGTAGAGTGAACATAAAGTTATGCAGTTGCTAAAAGGATGTTAACTGGTGAACCATGTTAGTTCATCCAGTGTTTGCTGAGGGTTTTTTTTTCCCCTTCTCACTGCCTTTAAAACGAGCTTACCCAAAGTCCATACAATTAAGTTGATGCAGAGGGACTTACTGATCTCTCTGCCTTTTGAAACAGGTCTTTCATGTATGCCTCCTTCTCAGCAACTCGTCTTTGTTTTTTCTTCATTGTTATTTTATTATTATCATTAAAAACATAACAATTTCCTCTATAACTTGATTTTTTTCCTTTCTTTTGTTCAGTGATACGACAGTTATTCAATTGTAATACTGTTGTGAGGGCCTTTTACTGAAGGACACCAACATCTTTGATGGCAATCAAGATGATGGCAATCTTTAAAAAATAGAGGGGAATTTTTATTTCTTTTTTAAATTTGGCATTGTTTAAAGTCTGTGTGTATTAGAATTTGACACCTGAGAATCAATCTGCAGCTTGTCTGCCACTGCTGCAGTGAATCCTTCCTAGATTCCCCTTTCACAGGGGAAAAGTTGCAGCAAAATGACCATTTAAGGTACAGCACGGATCCTGTCAGAAGTAGTTAAAGTACTGAAAAGCAAATTTTGCTGGATAGATCTAGTGTGCTACTTCTCCAAGTAGATGCTTTGTAAACATAAGGTGGAGAAATGCTAAGCCTTTCTAGATGTTTTCTTTAAAAGTTAAAGAAATGAAAGATTTTGTTCTTGCTGCACATTTTTTGACTCTTTCGACATGCACTGGCGTGAGACCCTGTATACAAAGAACTCTGTGGAGAATGACGTTAAAGTGCTGCTCCCGCTGCACCTTCTTGGCCTGTTCTCATTTTTTCTTTCTGGGTTAGACTACTAAATTGGAAAGCACTGGTTATGTAATAAATTACTGCATTGCTTTGGTTGGGTAAAGCAAGAGTTAATAATTTTTTTTGTTGTTTTTAGTTTTTTCCTTAAGGTTAACTCCTGCTGAGGTCATAGCAACCTTGGGCTAAGCTTTGCATTCATCATACTGTTAAAACAAAATGGGGGGTGGGAGGGGATACAGTCCCACTATTGCCTACCAGTAGGAGAGTCCAAACAGAAGACTCTTTTGAGTAGCAATTATTTAATTTGCCCAGTCAAGGCACCGCGTTTATATACTATTTCACATTGAATTTGATTATGCCCTACAGACCTGGCTGGTCAAGGATTTGATACACATATTGGCTTGGGATTCGAGCTTTCTTTTTTATTTAAATAAAAATTTATATATAAATATATATATACATATATACATAGTTATATCTGTATATATATTGGGTATGTTTTAAGAATTTTTTCGCATGAGCGCAGCTGTTGTGATCAAATGTCTGGGAGGTAGAAGCACTGAATGAAAATAAAGGCATTTTTCAGCACACGCCCACACTTTCCATACGTCTTCACACGGGTTTATTTCGCTCTTAGTTGAACTTTGGCCTCTTAATTGCTAAGAGTAGTTTGAAGCTTGCGTTTTTTTCTAACCCCTCTTAACTTTTGGCAAAGAATCATTGCACTAAAATAGCTTCATCTACACCTTGCCCCTATCCATCTGTATCTCCTACTTGAGACCTAGCATTACAGCTGCTCCCCTTCAAGCTGAGCAGAGCTAGGCTGATGCAGTTTTGAGCCCGTCAGGTCTGTTCCTCCCTTCTGTGCTCTGGGCATGACCATGATTAACGTGTTCCCCTGGCAGCCTGCTCACAAGTCAACTGATATGGGCACTGTACCCCGTTCTCCCATGCTTAAGTGCAGAGCACCACCATCAGGTCAGCCTTCTCATTGTAGTTTTTAATTAGTTTACTTCTTCCTGCTGTGTCTTTATTAACACAGGGAGCTCATTTTAGTTGAGATAATAGTGCAATATTCTAATCTAGGAGGACAAGCCCAGAATGTACCTTTTTTGATTGCAGTAGTTCTTGATATAAAATGAATTTTCAAAGACGGTTATGATATGTTTGAATCTACAGAGTCATTTTCAACACTAGGAAGAAAATCTGGAGGGGCAAAAAACTTTTTGCCTTGTTACTTGTGCCAGCTAGTTTCCTTGCCAAGTTAGGGATTAATTTTTTCTCCACTTTTGCTCCTGGGAGGAGTTCTGCAGTAAGAGCTATTCAGATTGCTGGCCTCCATATGGTGAATGCTTCCAAAACCTGTGGATTAGAAGGGAGACCTTACTGTTGTTTTTTCTCCTTTATCCAACTCTCCGTGCTGTACTTTGTGCATAGTGTCCTTGTTGTGGTCAGTGTGTCCAGGTGAATGCCCTGTTTGCCCAGTATTATAGTTTGGCTTGTTAAATAGTTTGTTTAATATTTACCAACAGTATTGATTTTTGGCTTTGTTTTTTCCCTTCCTCCTCTTGTCCTTTTTCTGCTTTTGCAGAAGTTTAGTTGATAAAACAAGTCAAACAGCAAAATGCAGTGCATGCTTTTAATTCTTTCTGGAAGCTGCACCTAAAATTTTCCCTTTTTGTGGAAAAGCATGCTAGTAGAACTGGGAGGACAGATAGCTCTACATATAACAGAAGCATTGATGGTTACAGCAAATAACTAGGGAATGAAAATGTCTGGAGTAACTCTGTATACTGCTACGTTAATTTCTATAGCCCATCATTGTCTCAGTTGTACAGGAATGCTGTCCACCTCAGTGAAATTGGTCTCAGCTAGAAAGTGGTTTAGTTCCTTCTACTTGGGCAAGAAGAAACAGTATTACAATGGTATAAGGACACTACTGCATCATTTGGTAGGTAGGTTAGATTTTCTACTGCAGTAGACAACTTTGAACACTCAGCGATACCTGGGTTTCATCCCCAGCATGGAGAAACTCCCCAGAATAGGAAGCTTCAAGTGTTAGGTTAAGTTTTGGTATGTCAAACAGTGATTCAGTCAGTGTAGGAATGATGTTTCTTTATTCTGTAGTGTTATTTTCCTCCTTCTTCTGTCAACATCTCTTCTTCCTTTCCTGTGACCTAGCTCTCTTTTCTTAATAGGATAAACTTACACTTTTTCTTCTGCCCCTCTTGTATACTATCGTATCCTGTCCCATTTTAGAGTAGGACTTTTTTATTCAGATCAGAGTACCTTTCAAACTTGCAGCACTGTATCCCCTTTCTTCTCAAGTTCTTCTCTGTCTAGTTTCCTCTGAGCCTTACTCTCTCCCTTTTGTCCATACCTTCCTTCCTTTCCTTCTGTGGCTTCCCCATTCACCCTCCCTGATTGTGTAACAGTGACAGCTTGCTGCCTCAAAACAGAGCATTCAAATGAATTCGCTTAGCCAATAACTTCTGTGAAGTTGCCTTTTCTAATGGTGTTATTACTCAGTGATGCACAAATGTGATATTGCCCCTACTGGTAGGCAAACAGGGGATCTGTATAAACATGGTAAACTGCTGTTTTTCTTTAAAGGAGAGCCAAAGACTTGTGCTTTACACTTTTTTTTCCTGGTGTAGCCATTTTGATTGTTAAATCTTTGTAGGGTTTTGTGAGTTGACTGTATTATCCTAATAACAATTTACAAAAGTTAATGATTGTCAAGCCTTATCCATACGTTGAATTGTGGAAAATCATTCCATTCAGTCATACAATTTGCAATGTACTGAGATGTATCTGAGGTATTCTGACATGTTTTCAGTCTCTCATGTGCTCTCTCAGCTGAAGGAATGGCTCATTTAGAGAGGGAGAAGGAACATAGAAATTTTATATAATCAAAGAAGCCTTGTCTTTAAGTGTTTAAGTCTAAATTGAATACTAATTTAAAATTTCTTCAGTTACAGTAAAAGATAAATCTGTGTTGCAAATGTGACTGACTTTTAAGCCCATTGGAACTGAGAAGACTTGTCAAACTGTAGCATTACATTAAATTAGATGTGGAAGAAGCAAACTTGTATGATGATATCGTCTCTTGACAGCACAAATTGAGTAAGGTGGGGCAAATTCTTTATTAGAAAGGACTAAGAGTGAGGCTTTTCATTGATAAGACAAGAAAGTCACTCGCATTTCCCTTCCTTGATCTAAAACTGTTGCAGACTGTTACAAAGGCTTCCAGGTTCAGAGAGAAATCTATAAGTCAGAGTAGCATAAACGCTCATTTCCATTGCCATTTCCATTTATAAATCGGACTATAGTGAAGCAGACTTACAGGATAGTTGTCTGAAGAACCCGAATATAAAGTATCTTCAGTTGACTAAGCTATTTCAGACCCCCTTTCATGGTCCAAGAAATTCAGTGCTAATAATCAGGAGGCTCAAGAGCAGGAGTGCCATCTCATCTTCTTTGTTCTAAAATGGGGGGGGACACGTATAAGCAGTGTGCAAGTTTTCTGCTTGTCTGTGTGTGTATGAAAAAGTTTTTGTAGTCCTAGAATAGCTAGAAGGAACACAGAGTAGGACTGGGGCATGACGTTACCTTCATATTCAAATTTTGTCATCGTTCACTTTCCAAAACACACACTTCCTATTTGCATCTCCTAATGTTGGTAGCACTGATCTAAAAACAACCAAAAAAAAGTCAGTGTGTCAGCAACTTAATTTTTTGTATCGCAATAAATTGGTTCCCCTGGATGAAAAAAAGGAAGCAAAAGTTCTTGAGTTGTCTAAATGGCAATTTAGACATGAACTGGAAAAACATCTGCCTTGCTTGAGTAAATGTAAACTCTGAATTTATGAGGAAAGTGAAACAGCTTTTCTGAGCCACCTTTTAGGTATAGCCTTGGTGCTAACAGTTGGGTGGTTGTTATTTGTGGTATACCAGCATACAGATTATGTAGCGCAAATTGATTTATTCTCAGATGAAATATAATCTGAAATGTCAAAAACTTCATTTGGGGATTCTCTTTTCCATACTCAACTGTTATCAACTGCATTATTTTCTGTTGAAATGTCGAGGGGGTGAAAGAGGCTAGAGTAAGTTAGTTCAAGTCATGCAATATCAGTAAGCGATTTTGGGGAATGTTATCTCAGCACAGTGTCCTTACACAGTTAACAAGTGGTCTTTATTGTGTAGGAAGAAGAATGTAACTGCTTAGTGTTGTCACAGTCTTTGAGGCACTTCTTGTGATGCAGGTAGAGCCTTGATTAGCAGGAAAAGGAGAACAAACTTAATATTGATTTTCTTTATTTTATTTCCCCATGGCAAGTGTAATACCATGCTGTGGAAACTCTTTGAACACTATGGTAAGCAAAGAGGGTGCAGCTTTTTCTGAAATTTCCCAATAAAAAAAAGCATGTGGGAATGTGGATTTGTCTGCATTGGGAACATCCCAGTCATTTGAACCTTAAAATATGTGACCATAATAATCAAAACTGAATGCCTATAGCTTAGTGACCTAAATAATTAACTGATCTTTCCCAGGCAATCTTTGCAATTCCAGTGAGTTTGTGAATGATTTTAGTGCAAATTGCCAGGTGTTCAGCATTTGGGAAAGTTTAGGTGCCTAGCTTCATCCAGCAAGGCAGGTGTCTTTGGATATACAGGCTGGATGTTTTCATATTCCAGGAAACAACTGATTCTAAGATTTGAAAGTTTTAGGAAAACACAAGTATTGACTTCAATTTGAAAAATACAGTTTTGGGAAAGATGGAGGCAACAGGTGGTGCAGTGCCTCTGAAAATAAAAAGCATTAGAGATGATGGAATTACATACGAAATGTATATGGGGAAAATATATCTGTAAGCAAAAAAGAAAATCTTGTGGAGTATTTGATGTTTAAGAAATTATTTGCTTCTTTGTAATGTTAAAAAGATTTATAAATAGCTCTGTGGCAGACAGTACTCACAAGTCTTTGGCATCCAAACCAGATTGTGTATTGGATGGATCCCACAACTGGATGTGTGCACTGACCTCTTTATTTCTAGCTTTTTAAAAAGAAACTTGGTAGCAGCATTTTATAAATGTATAAAGCAACCTGAGACAGAAGAGAAGAAACCCTGTTCATATCACAGCTGCTGCACAGTTTACTATTGGTACCTTTAATCGGCAGCCTCTCCTAAGTGAAGCTGCTCTAACATGGGCAAATCTTCAAATCATTAAATGACTTTCAGTTTTTTCTAATTTTAAGGAGTTCCCATTACCCCTTTGGCCTCTGCTTGCTGTGTAAGCAGCCTCTATGCTAAGAGGAGCTTTCCTTGAAGTCAGCTTAGCAACTGTGCTGTAGCTTGATTATTTTTCCCTATTTTCTATAACTGGTAGCATAGTGTCAAGCTCTTTCCCCATTGTATTTGTTGCTATGGGGAGGAAGAGGTGAGATAAGGCATGCGTGGGAGGAGGGAGGAAGAGTTGTGGGATCTTCTATATGACAACTCCCACCCCCTCTTTGAAATGATCCACTTCCAGTTGTGGGATTTCTCTACAGATGACTTTCCCTGTTTTTTGTAAGCCTAGTTTTCTTTGATCTTGTTAGTTCCATACAAGTCTCCCCGAGACATTCTGCAGTCATTATCACCTTTTTGGGTGGAGTTTATTTTATTTTTTGGTTTGTTTGGTTTTTTAAATAACTTTTTAACATTGGTGCATATATGCTTGGGATAGAGCTCATGTAATTTTCCAATCGTATTGATTGTATGTGATTGTGCCCTGCAGAGGTATATTTAACAAAAAAATAAAAAGGATAGTCTAGGTAATAAAGGAGACCATGAGATTTGTTGAGTCAGGTTATGAACTGTTTCTTGAATTTATTTAGGATCCTGGATAAGTGAAATTACCTGTCTGCTGTTCTCATAAATCAATGCTAAACAAAATGTCATGAATTCTCTCTTTCTGTTTGAACTGGTTCTTTTCTTGCTTTTCTTCTCCTTCTGCTGTTTTCTTCCTTTCCTGCTTCTCTTCCCCATCAAAAAAAAGTCTTGAGCCTTTATGGGAATTGCTAACTGGGTTGATATTGTGAATATTTATTGTTTGTAACTATCAAAACATTTTAATAGGAGTAGAGATTAAGTAGAATGTATGAGAAGAATTCCGTAAACTGAATTCTTTGCAAGTTCAGGGGAATTTTGAAGTCTTGTACATACAGGCCTGGTCATGGGGGAGGTATTCAGAGGCACACAAGGCATTGAGATCGCTTTCCTTGAAAGGTTAGATGCTTTACTACCTTTTGGAAAAACTCTGAGATGACAAAAGGAGTAGAAGAAAGGGTTCGCTATATCCAACTCCCTGTGTCTTTACTCCTGCAACGTACTTTTTAAATTGAAAGAAAAGCCTTCTAGATATTATGCTGAAGTGGGATGGAGCGGATTGAAGGAGGCAAAAGGCAAGAGGATCCAGAGATCTGAAAGTCAGTATTTGTCTCCTTTATTTCTTTTTTAGAACTATAGAGCCAACAGTGTCACTTTTGTATTAAAGAACAAGGAAGTGGAGACCTGTTGTGTGTGCATGGTGGTTGTCTAGAAAAAGCCATATGTTGAAACGCTATTTCTTCTTCCCTCTTCACCTTGCTTTTCTCCCTCTTAAAGCTGGCTCAGCCTCACCTTGCTGCCGCATAGTGTCTAAGGGTCCTTTGAGTTACAGATTCAACAAAAAAATAGTGGAAAGGTGGCGATTCACTACTTCGTTTGTAAATAGATGGAAGTGTCTACAAGGTCTTACCTGCTTTTCTGTCAGCATTTATATTAAATGATAAATTAATGGAGAACACTTTGAAATATCTCTCATTTTCTGTCTGGGATAAATGTGCATTCTTCTAGATTTTGTGTGAGGTGTAAGACTGGGTAAGAGTGACTGTGTGAGACTTTCTCCAGGTCAAGGTGCGCTTGTTCTCTGCCGGGCTGGAGCACAAGAGATGCCAAATAGCAGAGAAGCCGCGTGCCTCTGTTTGGGGGTCTGGTCTGTTCTCCTCTGACTCTGCCTGTAAGCTAAGTGGCTTCTTCATGTATTCAGCAGAGGTGAATGAGAAAGGATACTCAATTAGCAAAATGAATTATTTTGCTCGAAGAGAGTCTACGTATTTAAAAAACAAAACAGAACAAAACAAACCCTTCAGAGCAAGGAGCAAGCAGCGTGCCTCTAATGTTGAGCCTGTTTTGGAACTTGCCTTAAAGTGAGAATAAGGTTTGCCCCACCGTCTGGTTTGTGGTTTTTCATCTTTTCCTTTCACTCCTTTTTGTGGGCTTTAGCAAGTCAGTAGCTGGCTATAAATCTGAGGCTGGATGAACATAGTCTAATACAGAATAAGCTGCTGCTTCGCTGAAAAACTATTCTTCCTCCTATTCCAGGGCAAGCACAGCCTTCTGCCCTGGGAGTTCATGCATAAGTTTATTATCTCTGTCTTTACTTTTGAGCCCAGGCACTGTGGATCCAGTCTGAGGTGTGTGCTTTGCTGGACTGAAGCCCATCATTGCTGACTGTTAGGCCCCCTCACACTTCCACACAGTTGTATTTTCTTGCTGGATGGCTTGAAGCATGCAGTTCCTATAAAGGGAATTGTATTTACTGGGCAATCCTGCAGAAAACTGGATGTTTCAGTCGGTGATGGTTTCCTTTGCCTTTTTCCCACTAGTCTGAGGGTCCAGGATGCTCAGGTACTGACCCACTTAGGAATTTAAAAAAAAAAAAAAGTGTATTTCTGCAGTGGTTGGCTTTTAAAGAAGATCTGAAGTGCTGTGGAGAGCCAGATCCCTGTGAAAGGGAGCGGTGGCTGCTCTGCATCAGGAGAGCTTTGGGGAAACTTGGAGGTTTTTGTATACAGAAAAGAGGGGAGGCTGGGTTCAAGTGGATGGCAGCTGCTGGAAAACCTTTTCCCCTTTGGGTATGGATCCCAGCATGGAAGGGAGCTGGGGAAAGCTAGCCCGGAACACAGGATTTCCTGATCCCATCTCGCTCTGTGAGTCCACGAGTTTTCCTCCCTGTGCATCGCTGTAAAACTCAACAGTGAGCACCCAAGGCACAAACCAAAATTAAGCAAATTTGTGTTCCTGCTTGCCACTCAGGTATGTTTAAGGGCTGTTTCCAGCTTCTCCAAAAATGCGGCAATTCAGAGGACAGTGCGAGTATGTTGGGAAAACACGCCATCTCCCTGCTGCTGTAAACTGCTCTGGGCTCTTTTCTGTGAAAAGCAGAGAGCAGAGCTTGTGATTTTCCTCCAGAGGTGGCAGGCAGCGGTGTGCTGTACATCACAGCTCTATGGGCACTTGGAAAAGGCAGCAGCATCGAAGGGGTCCCCTGTCCTGGCTGGGATGTCTTGAGTTGTTTCTGTAACTTCCTTCCCCGTGACTGTGAACTCTGCCCTGTCTCCTGGAGTATGAGTATGGGAGAGACTAAAACTGAGGCATGATGCCTGATCCGTCTTGCCCTAGGCCACCAGGCTTAGAGCTTTGGTGCTTGATGATTTTGAGCAGCTGGTCCCCGCTTTGGGTCTGTGAACAGCGGCTTTGGGAGAAAAACAGTCCCTCCGCTAGAGGAAACAAGGCCAGCTAGTGATTTGTATTAACACACTTGCCACTTTGGATGCTTCCTTAGGTATAGCTCTGCTCAGGCATGAGTGCTGGGTTGTTGCTTTGAGCTGAACCGGCAATAAATTGCCACTTACATACCGCACTCAAAAAAAAAATCTATTAGCCACCCTAAAGGGTATGGCTTGGGGAACTTACAGACCCCTTCAGCCCTACAGTTTCAATTCTGGAATTAACCTCACTGTTAATAGGGCCACCATCATTAAGGAAAGCATTTCCATGCTCAGTTTTAGGCGTTTGGCCCTTCTTTTACAGTGAAGCAAGCATGCAGTTGCAATACCAGTGTACTTTGTCACGCTGGTGAGAGTTCATTCACATTAGCTTGAGCTATATGGGATGTGCAAAATACTGTAGGTGTTTGCTCTTGTTTTTACTGCATTAAACTACCCCTAAGCATTGGGTGAATGGAAACCTATGCTTGGATGTCTGCCTGCTGCTCTCTGCTGGGTGTGGAGAATCCCTAATTCCCCCCACAAAGACCCTGGGACCTGCAAGCATGGGAGTTACCTTAGAAAATTAAACCACCAGTCATTTGGAGCAACAAGTATGGTGTGTTGGGGAACTTACAGACCCCTTCAGCCCTACAGTTTCAATTCTGGAATTAACCTCACTGTTAATAGGGCCACCATCATTAAGGAAAGCATTTCCATGCTCAGTTTTAGGCGTTTGGCCCTTCTTTTACAGTGAAGCAAGCATGCAGTTGCAATACCAGTGTACTTTGTCACGCTGGTGAGAGTTCATTCACATTAGCTTGAGCTATATGGGATGTGCAAAATACTGTAGGTGTTTGCTCTTGTTTTTACTGCATTAAACTACCCCTAAGCATTGGGTGAATGGAAACCTATGCTTGGATGTCTGCCTGCTGCTCTCTGCTGGGTGTGGAGAATCCCTAATTCCCCCCACAAAGACCCTGGGACCTGCAAGCATGGGAGTTACCTTAGAAAATTAAACCACCAGTCATTTGGAGCAACAAGGTATGGTGTGAGAGTCCTTTCTCACAGAGGACGTTTTACCTCCTGCAGCAGATTACAAATACCTAACCTGCGGGTTACTCACCAACTTGCACTGCAGGTCTGGCCTGATCTGCTGTCAGGCAGAAAGCAATTCTGAGGAGCAGGCGTTTGTGTGTGTTGCTGGGCAGTGTTGAGAGGGGATTGTGTAGCTTTTGTGCTTGCTTTTGATGAAGATATCCCTGATTATAGAACTGATGAGAGAGCAAGAATCATGTTATGTTGGGCAGAGGCAGTTTTTAAGTTTGGCACTTGTGGCCCCAGGCTATGGAGGGGAATCCATGAAAGCAAAGTTGGGTCCAGAGCGTGTCGTCCTTTCACTTACTTCCACAATCTCTGTCCCATTTAATTCTAGCCCTTACTGGTATAGTAAGGTCTTTTACTTCCCCCAAACCAGTTTGCAGCTGCATTTTCCATTAAGACCTGGGCTCTTCCTGGAGGCCAGTAACAGGGCAGCTTTAGCACCTGCTGAGCCAGCCAGCTCCTGGGTTTTGATGTTCAGGAGGCAATGCTTTTGAAATTGTAGAGCAACTGCATCCTAGATCGGAAATTGTGTTGCTCAGTCCTGCTCCCAATACTGCTACGCGTGGGCTGGAGATGGGGGGAGACACTGTTAATCCTCAGCTTTCCAGTTGTGCAAGTGAAAAGGTGAGTGTATTTAAAAGGGGACGTATCTGAAACTGCAGAGTGTGAAGTGGGGCAGTTTCTCCCAACTTGTGCCTGTTTGGGAATGGGAGGTGATGGGGCTTGGGGCAGAGGGAAACATTTTGCTGAGCTACAAGATACTAAAGTGAGACTTACAAATACCTTAAATCATCACATTTTTATCTGAACTCTTGAAAGTTTTGGGGCTTTTTTTATGGTATGAGCATTTAATTTTCTATTGGCAAGAACTGAAGGCATCTGGCACTTGCATGGGGTAGGTGGTCAAACTTTCCCTTGTCAGATTGAACTTTAAAACCTCTTTCAAACTAAACATTGCTTTTTTTCTGGTCTTTGCTTAACCTTCTGCAGCCGGTCATCAGCCTTTGGCCTCAGCATCCTACTCCCCTCCCACCCTCCCCTCCTTTCGTCTCAGCTCTGCTTGAGCACAGAAATCTAGTGGGGAAACTGCTTTGGACTGGTTTGGGCTCAAGCAAGACTGCCTGTCCTCTTAACGATTTGCATTTACATCCTAAAAGCAGAAGGCTGGAGGTACAGGGGCAGGTAAGAGAAACTGATTCCGCTAATATTTCATTGTTAATTAACTCCTTGTCACAGGTTCATTTCCCTTTGTAGGAGCCTATGAATTTTAGTTGCTGCCAGAGTGTTTTTTCGCTCTGGGCATGGGCCCGAGGAACCATTTCGAGAGGGCCCTCCCATCCCAGCTCTCACAAAGGCTCACTTGACTTTTATCCCTGACCTGTAGCAATGCTTCATGGTGCAGAGAGCAATTCATAAGGTTGGGTTGTCCTTGTTGATCTCTTGCCCAGCTGTAAAAGAGCACTGCTGATCTGCTTTGCGCTCTGTTTTTGGGGTGTGGGGGGACAGGGAAGGCTTTTCTTCTCAAAAGCCTAAGTCAATCTCAAAATGGTTTGAGCTACTTAACATTTGCTGGGCTCTTTAGCACACTGCATGGGTGCTGTGGGATGTTCACGCTGCCGTGGGTAGCACTGGTAGGTTCAGTAGGGTGGTTGCTAGAGGACGAGCTGTGGGTCTATGAACCCAATTAGTCATCCCTTCATGCAGCGATGATAAACAGTGGAATGGAAATGTCCTGTGCTGGCTGGAGCCTGGCTGTGTTGCACAGCAGGGATGGGGGGTAGTTTCTGTACACTTGCCCGGAACCTTCCGATTTTGAGCTGAATCAGCAACTTGTTTCTTGGCTTTCTACCCTTCTTACAGGGGTGAAGCAGAGGAAAAGAGCCCTTCCTAATTTTTACATTCTTCCTTGCCAGTAAACCCGTTCAGGCAGTGATGTTGCAGTAATACTTTTGGGATCCTTCCAGGATGAAAGCAGTTGACTTATGGAGTGTGTGGCAGTGCTGCAGGGGAAAAGGGAGTGTCAAAGAGCTGTGGAGGGAGGAGGAGTGTTTTTCGGCCAAGCGCTATGGCAAAGAGCTGGCCTAAGAAATAGCAAGGGCTGTTGCTCTAAAGGGCAGCTGTCGCCTCTCAGGGTGGTGGTTCGCCACAAGTCTCACATCGCCCCTCTTGCAGGAAATACTGTGTATGTAGATTGGATACGTCAGGGGCTGAGCCAGCCTTAGTGGCTGATAAATTTGGTTTAAGGCATTAGTATGAAGTCCTGCATCTCCTTGAAGTTGAGGGAGTCAGGACTTTACTGTGAAGTAGAAACAGGGAGTGTTTCCCATTTAATCAGGACAGGATGAAGATGAGGTGCTTTCCCCACTCTTGTGCTTTGGGTTTTACATGTGAGATTAGCAGCACTTTGTGTCATGGCAGATGCCACCATCTGCCTTTATCTTGACAGAAGCAGGCAGTTGTGCTTGTACAGGCAGGTCAGAACATGCTTGTGGACATGCCTTTCCCTGGAGGCGAGCAGAGTGACAGAGCAGGGACTGCAGTGAGGTTGTCCTTTCTGCAGTGGGACCAGCTGCAGGCAGGTGCTGTTGAGGCCAGTGAGAATTAAGCATGGGTGAGGGAGGGCTGTTGGCAGGCAGCAAAAGGCCACTCCAGTCCTGGCCCTAGGGCTGCGGAGCACAGAAGTGTGCCTGGCTTGTTGCTGGCTGATTTTTCCTGTAGGAGGGAAAGGTTCGGAAGAGCAGCACTTCCTGGAGTACTTTCAATTATCTGAATAGTTTTCCTTTCTCTTGCCCTCCTGCCCTGGGGGGTGTCTTTTGTTTCTGTATTTGGTTGACTTCCCTCCCCTTTTAGATTTTTTGCCCTTTGTGGTGTTGCATCTATCCTAAGCCTTTTGAAAGATAATCTGTTTCTTGTTACCAGCAAGAGCGGTGGCCGTAGCCTAAGCAAGTACATCTTGTTTTGCATGTTTTCTTGCAGTACTTGTTGCTACGCTAGTACTTGTTGTATGCTAGAGAGGGCCCCTTAGGGCTCAATATGGTCTTGGTGCTAAGTGAGGTAATTTCTGCTTTTGCAGAGGAACTGGAGCCAAGATGAAGTCACTGCCCAAGAGCCTGGGGAGGAGGTTGTGAAAGAACCCAGAGGTCTCCTGCATGCCAGATCAGCCCTTGAGCTGCTCTCGTTTTCCTCCTCCTAGGTGCTGGCCCACCAGTGCTGGCAAGACTACAGACATGGGGATCACCAGTGCTAAATGCAGCTGATCTTTAATTTAGTTACTCAGGAGGCAGTGCTTGGTAGCTGTGGCAGTGAGTATGTGGGGGCTGGCAGAGACCTTCCCAAGTTAGACATTTTTTTGAAAAAGTCTTCCACGGCAGGCAATTCCTGGGCAGGCTGCCAGCCCTTTCTAGTAGTTGTTTCCCGAGCTGTTGTGACTGCGGTCCATGAGCTTCCTCCCACGGGTATGTGAACAAACCCAACACAGAGTCACGTAAAGAGCATCTCAAAACTGCAGCGCATAGGAAATCTTGTGTGCCATTTAATCGGCCCTAGGATGGCTGATGAGGCCTTGCTGCCAGAGCTGATGGGGTGTGCAGATCTGTCCTGGTTTCGGCAGGGATAGAGTTAATTTCCTTCGTAGTAGCTGGCACAGTGCTGTGTTTTGGATTTAGGATGAGAACAAAGTTGATAATGCACCGATGTTTCAGTTGTTGCTAGGTAATGCTTACATTAGCCAAGGACTTTTTAGTTTTCCATGCTCTACTGACTGAGAAGGCTGGAGGTGCACAAGAAGCTGGGAGGGGGCACAGCCAAACTTATACTTTATTCTATTTCAATTATTAAACTGTTTTACCCATGACCCATGAGTTTCTCTCACTTTTACTCTTCCGATTCTCTCCCCCATCCCAGGGGGGAGGGGGGAGTGAGCGAGCAGCTGTGTGGTGCTCGACTGAGGTCTGAGGTAAAACCACGACACTAATGTAGTAAGAGTCAAAGAAACAGAGGTATTTCAGAGGCAGGGGAGGAGACTAGCAACATGGAAACATCCCGGTGTGTAAATGTTTTCCAAACTAGCAACAAGAAGGTGAAGTGAACATAAAGGACAAAAAAATTGTGTTATAGTGGAGAGAGACTGCTAGGCAGAACCCTTTATCTTGTCTCACAAAGGCAGAGATGTTGGGGGGAGTGAGCGAGCAGCTGTGTGGTGCTCAGTTGCCGACTGAGGTTAAACCACGACAAGATCCCCTGCTTTAGCAAAGGTAGAAAATATAAATTGTCTCTGCCTTGCTCTGGGAGATTTTCAGAGACCTGCTTTTGCTGGAACATGGTTATTAACATTAGCCTACCCTCCTCAGGTACCAGGGACAGTCAGTTTGCATTGAGGTGGTGTGAACTTTGGACAGGAATACCTGTGATGCACAAGCTACACCACACATGCTTATAAAATACACTTTTTAGGGATTAAAGATGCTCAATGCATTGAGGGACCAACTCCCCTGGAGACCTCTTCCTTATCACCTCTCTTCTCTGCTGTAGCATTTCCTGCATCAGTAACTTAAATAGTGTAGAGCTGAGGTGAGCCTGAAAGCACAGGCAATAATTGAAGGGGACAGAGGAGCTCAAGTGAAGGGAGAAAAGAGACCAGGAAAACTAGGAGATTCCCCCAGGGAAAAGGGGAAGGAAACAGTCAAAAACCTTTTATCTAAGGCCAACTGGCCTGTAGAGCTTGGGGTACCTGGGGGCTCTCCCCATGAGGAAGACGGGTAGGATCTGTACAGAATCATAAATGCTCTTGGACTGCGGATCGGGCCAGCCGGGTGGCTTTGGTGGCTCTGTGCTGGCTCCTGTTGCAGGTAGGCCTGGGGAAAGGCTGCACATACAGGGTCCTTTCGCTGGCTGATGGGGTGGGCTCAGAAGTTTAATCCATATGTTTTTGTACAAACTTGTCAGGGTTGAGCCTGCTGCTTAAAAAGAGGGCACCCAGGGCTCTAGGAAAGCAGAGTGTATTGTTTCTAAAAGTGGTGTGTGCTCAGAGGCACGGTTGTCCTGCTGGTTGTGTCTGTTCTGACTTATCCTGCAGCTGCAGGATAAAAGGACGATTGGAGAGGACCGTGGGGCTCCTGTCACTCTGATGTTGGCTGAAATGGGGCCTGTGGGCTGCGGCAGCAGCATGGGTTTTCTGGGCAGGCAAGTGTGTATAAGCTCTCTCTTTCTGGTTCCAGGACAATGCGTCTTTTTGTGGTGTGTCTCTTCAGTGTCTGGGGTCTGGCTGCCCCTGAGCACTACATTGTGGAAGACATCTGCACTGCAAAGCCACGCGACATCCCAGTGAATCCCATCTGCATCTATCGCAACCCTGAGAAGAAGCCCCAGGAGGGCGAGGGGCAAGAGCCAGGGAAGGGCAAGCTCCCAGAGTCTACTAACCCCCGGGTCTGGGAGCTGTCGAAGGCCAACTCACGCTTTGCTGTTGTCTTCTACAAGTACCTGGCTGACTCCAAGGACAATGGGGAAAACATCTTTATGTCACCTCTCAGTATTTCTACAGCCTTCGCCATGACCAAGCTTGGAGCTTGTGGTAGCACCCTCCAGCAGCTCATGGAGGTCGGTGGCATTTCCTCAGCTTTTTCCTGTAGCTGTCACCAGGGTCTGAAAGACAGCAAAAGTGATAGTGGCTGACTGCTGCTAAAGGGCTCTTCTGTGTCAGGATGGCTCCCTGGCTTGGGGAGGGAGACCTTTATTTAAACAAACTCCTAGGAAGGACATAGACAGGCTGCTTGTCTTTGGATTTGTTTAGATCCCAGCTCTTTTCTCCGATTCCCTATTTGGATCCAGCATTCAGGGTGGATTTCCTGGGTTTGAGAGGTTGGTTTTCATCTGGAGGAAAGGAAGCCTGTTTGAGAGATGAGGGAAGGGAATGGGAACAGTTTTTCTTGCAGATTGGGCAAGCACATAGCGGAGCAGATAGCTAGGCCTTTTCTTATGCAAAAAGCAGAATAGCCATGATACCAAGTCCCATTGGGAGAGGCTCTTTCCTCTCTCTCCCTTGAGACAAAAATAAGACACATGGGATACCCTGCAGTCCACCTGGGTTCCAGGGCTCTGCCACCCTGTGGGAGCACAGGAACATCAGTTACTTTTTGAGGACCTCCTTGTAGTAAGCGTAAGAGCAGTCTGAGCGCTCAGCCAGGACCAACCAACTTCTGTCTGCTTGTGTTGGGCAGTATTACAGCAGTACAGTAAGGGCCTGAGCTTCCCAGGCAGGGGAGTCTGTATGCAGGGAGCCTCTCCCTCCAGCTGTGGCTCCTAAACTCAGAGGCAGGGAGCTCTGGTCCTGGACTGAGAGGTAATCCTGAGTTCTGGCTCTTCCATGGGACCAGTTAACTCCCTGCCTGTCCAAGCGCCCTTCTCACTGTCAGACCCGCTCACCTGACAACTGCGAGTGCACTCGTCTGCCACGTGGGGTTTGGTACTGCTCGTACCTTCCTCGCAGATGGACACTACAGCCCAGAGGGGCCTTTCTCCCTGCAATGAGGAGGTGTGAATTAAACTGGTCCACTTGTCCCCACTGCCACTGCCCTCACAGATCCTGCCTCTGGAGTAAGTAATGTTGGGGTCTCCTGCTGTTATCCACACAGTCTGGGCAGAGCAGAGAACCACATCTCCAAAATCTTCACTTGTGCCTTCCCCTCTGGGCAGCCCTTGCCACTGGAAGGGGACCCTTCTCTCACTGAGCCACCTAGGATGCAGAACTGCTCTCCTAATCCCCCTTTTCCCTATGAAAGGGCCAGTAACACCACCTTTGCCTTGTAGGAAACGGTGCCAGAGATCCTGGATATTCCTGTGGAGCAAGGTGCTATGGGATTTTCTGTGCCTTAAAGCCCTGAGGTTGGATAGTAGTAGACAAATTGTAACTGTCCTTCCAGCTAGCAGCTAGGAGCAGATAAGAAAAAATTCACTGTGCTGCAGAAATCTACCCTCAAAATGATTGCTACATATTCCCATTCCCTGCAAAAATAGATAATGTACCAGAATTACTCAACAGGCCATGAGAATTGCTCCTGGGAAGGAGCAGCCTTTCGCATCATCACAGGAGGGTTTAGCGCAAACATTGTGAGTCCTCCTGTGACCTGCACTGACCCGAGAGCTGCTTCCAGGCCCCGTCGCCATGATGGTGGGAGCCTCATGTGAGGCTCTCACTGGGGTGTGGTAGAGGGTTTGTGAACACTGTACATAAACTATGTTAATTTTAACAGCACTGGGGAAAGCCTTGTAGTTTATATGCCAAGCTAGAATCAGTTCCCTGACAGGCGTGCACAGAGAAAAACATCTCCAAGACCTTAGTGTGTCTTCTGCACAAGTACCTAAAGGGTCTAGCTAAGTCATGCCCATATTTGAGACAGACACATACAAAATGATGCATCTTCCCCTGACAGCTGGGGCAATGAAAGTGGGTGGGGAACAGAGGCAGAGAAAGAGGCAGATCCAGGCAGGCACCCTATCACTAGCTCTAGGGAAGGAACTTCAGCGAGCAAGAGCTGGAGTCTTCTCTTGGGTAAGATGCTGGGTCAAAGACAGTCAGAAGCCAGGACCAGTCAAAGGCAGAGTATGGAGAGCAAGGAGGCCAGGGTTAGAAAGAGGAGCAGTACCTCTGCATGCTGAGCAATGTTTAATCCTGCATTTTGGGCTCCAAAACAGGGTCTCGGGCTAGTGATGTGATGTTGTTTTTATGTAGATTTTGGTTCCAAGTTAAACATGGAGGGTGAAGCTCTGAGAGCCTGCAAATTTCTTGGCCCCATGATTTAGGCTGTTGAGCAGCAGGCAAAGGCTGCATCACCGCTTGCTGTGGGGCCTGGGAGCTGTGGGAGGACAAGAACCTACTCATGGATTCCTTCTCCCTGTTTGGCTCCTCCAGGTCTTTCGATTTGATACCATTTCGGAGAAGACATCTGATCAGATCCACTTCTTCTTTGCTAAGCTGAACTGCCGGCTTTACAAGAAAGCCAACAAATCCTCAGAGCTGGTATCAGCCAACCGCCTCTTCGGGGAGAAATCTTTGGTCTTTAATGAGACTTACCAGAACATTAGTGAAATAGTTTATGGAGCAAAACTCTGGCCCTTGAACTTCAAAGTGAGTTTGAACCACTTGGGATTTTTCTCTTTTGATTGTGCCCCCCCGCTTCAGCTTTTGCTGCATCCCTATCTTTTTGCCCTTAGGGAGTGCCCTGCTCTGGGTGTGTGGGACATCAGTGAAGGCAGGAGGGAGTATGGGATGCAGCTCCTCCTGTCCCAGCTCACCTTAACCACAGTCACTTCCCAGCTTCTCATTTCTAAACGCTGCAGCACTACTCTGGGAGCAGTGTCCTCCCCGAGCACACACCCTGTTAATCTGTCTCCTGCAGAAGGGATAAAAAGAGGTGTTTAAAACCCTTGACTTAACCTTTTTTGGTCTCTTCCTTCAGGAGAAACCAGAACTTTCCAGGCAGATTATTAATGAGTGGGTGGCTAATAAGACAGAGAAGCGCATTACGGAAGTGATCCCAGAAAAAGGTATTGATGATCTCACTGTCTTGGTCCTGGTCAACACAATTTATTTTAAGGTATGGCTAACAAAACTGGGGGAGCAGCCCATTTCCCTGGGGGAAAACACGATGCTCATTTTTGTCTCTGTCCTCCTCCTCTCCCTTTTAGGGGCACTGGAAATCGCAGTTCCCAGCTCCAAACACAAAACTGGATTTATTTCATAAAGCCAATGATGAGACCTGCCAAGTCCCAATTATGTACCAAGAGTCCAAATTCAACCATGCGTCCATCCCTCAGGACAAAGTCCAGGTGCTGGAGCTGCCTTACAAAGGGGACGATATCACAATGGTGCTGGTCCTGCCCAATGCTGGGACGCCGTTGGTGGAGGTGGAGCGAGACCTGACATCGGAGAAGCTGCAGGACTGGATAGACTCCATGACGGAGGTCTCCCTCTTTGTCTATCTCCCTCGCTTCCGTATCGACGACAGCTTCAGTGTCAAGGAGAAGCTGAGAAAAATGGGTCTGGAAGATCTCTTCAGTCCAGAAAATGCCAGACTCCCAGGTCAGATGTGGAGACGGGGTGGTGCAGGGTGGAGGTGGGAGCAAACCGTTCCTCCACAGACACCAGGGCAGTAAGTGTGGCGGCACGTGAGGAACAAGAACATGAAAGTGTTTAGGTGTTGCTGCAGTCAGTGATGGGACTCTGTGTTCAGTTCCATCATGGACGCGCAGCCCTGCTCTGCACTAAGGGCATGGGAGTTAAGTAGTCAATTGCAGTTGGTGGAGGATATTCTTGTCTTAGTGCAGACATGCCTTCTGCTTGAACGTGGGCCATGAAGGAGCTCTCTTGAGCTGTTGTCTAAAAACATGGTTTTAACTTTCTCCATTTTGTTATTCTGGGTTTCAGGTATCATTGCAGAGGGCCGTACAGACCTGTACGTATCTGAGGCTTTCCACAAAGCCTTCCTTGAGGTAAGCCTTGTTTTGTCCCAGAAGGTGTTTTCCTCTTTGTTTTTAAAAACATGAAACATAAACAGAAAAAAACATAGCTCTGAACCCCTGGTGTTGACTTCCTCAGCAATCTGGGGTTTTAGGGGGAAGTGGGAGCTTGGCACTCACCTCCCATGGGGAAGGAGGGCGAGCCTTCTACATACTGCATAGTGCCTGTATTTTAATCCCATCTTCTCTTTTGCTTGGTAGGTGAATGAAGAAGGCAGCGAGGCATCAGCTGCTACAGCTGTCACCGTCTCCGGCCGTTCCTTCCCCATGAACAGAATAATCTTCAATGCCAACAGGCCCTTCCTGCTTTTCATCCGGGAAGCCGCCCTCAACACCATTATCTTCATGGGCAGAATAGCTGATCCTTGCTCCTAACGGGACTGTCAGGGCCTCACTTCTCCCTTCTCTGCCTCTGGAAAAGGGGCAGTAGGGTATTGCCACAAAGCCCGGGCTGCTCCTGGGGTGGTTGGTCTTACTGTTTGGTGCAAGCTGCAGGGAGGGACTGTATCCAGCTGGGCTGTTGCTGCTCCTCCTTGCTGTGTCAGGTGAGGGGGCTCAGAGGGCACCTGCATCCTTCATCCAAAGGGAAGCTGAATTTTTTCCGGCACCAGTATTTTTGTGGCACCCAAACCTGAGTCCAGCATTGCTGTCATTCCTATATCCAACCCTCCTCCTTTTCAGGCCTCAAACTGTAACTCTGATCCCCTGGTACATTAAAAACCTATAGATCTGTATGTAACAAACTGATCTCTGAATGGACAGTTTTCACTAAGTCACTTCCTAGACTTACTTAAGCTTTCCTTTTTCAACAAACGGGCCCTCCCCTGCACACCCCAGTCCCAGCAGAACAACCCCATACTGGAGAGGTCAGTGGAGCAGCAGCAGCCAAATGGCATGGGCTGGCTGGGCCAGAAACATCTTTACACAGCTCTGCGTGGAACAGCTGGTAGGCGGCAGAGCTGCCAAACACTGGAGCCCTACTTGCCAACAGCTCTGACATGTCGAAGTGCTGAGCAGTCACTAGTGAAAGCCTTGCATAGCCAAGGCTGTGAATTTGTCTTTTTGAGTAGTAAGATTTAAACTGGCTCCATGCTAAAAGTTGAAAGTAGGGGTGTCTATGAACCATGACAATGCCCAGGTAAGGTAACCAATATCCATAACTCTGTTACAAACCAGTTATTTCACCTGCAAGTTTACTTCTAGAGCTGAGATGTCCTGGCCTGCTGCCATGTTATGTGTGCGATCTGACCTCTGGTCCACCCAAGGTGGCCACGCTGCTGTAGGACCTCTGGCAGGGTTGTCTTCAAGATGCAGAAGAAAATGTGGTGAGCTTTCTTCTAGTATTTCTGCATTTAGGGCAGCTGTTTAAAACAAAACGGGCAGTGAAAGCGGAGTCTCGTCCTGTTGTCAGCAGGTTACAGAAGTGGTGTGTGCAGACAGCTGCTAAAACACCAGTAGATGGCACTGCCCGGTGTGCAATTTACCCTGGATTTTGTAGAACCAGTGAAACATCTGCCTTTACAAAAAGACTTCCTCCCGGCAGCAATTGCCACAGCAAGCCAAGCAATGAGGAGTTAACTTCGATGTGCCAGTCTGTGGAAGAGCTGGTATGAGAAGCTGTTTGGTCATGTCTGGGAACACCTCTGTACCTGTCTGGGAATGTCTCTCTAGTTTTGGAAGGTTTTGTAGCCCTTGCTTCTATTCTCCCATAGGAAGTTTTGAGCATCTGTGTTTGCGTTGCAAATGGTGCATGGTTTGGATGTGGAGAGTCACCTCCTCTGTTGTATCACGGGGCTGTAGCCATCAGTCCCCTACACACACAGGAGACCGGTAAAGCACTTATCCTCTTGGTGCTGACATGCTCGCCTAGAGTAATACCTCTGAAAGACGCTGTGTATACAGCTACTTTAATGCAGAAGCTGGGGCCCTGGAAGAAAAGAGGGAGCATTTTGGAAATCACTAAGAGTTCAGAAAGCAGCTCTTCTCCCTGTCCTACTCTGGCACTCACCGCTGTGTCTTTTCTTGCTGGATCCTATCTTCTGCTTGCTACCTCATTGTGCAGCTCCAGAAACATACAATCTTGTCCTGTAACCTCTGCCTTTGCGGTTGTGCTCCAGGCTATGGAGGTGGAGGCTGGTGAAAAAGGAGGGCTGAGGAAATGCCTGGGTCTCCCTAACATGGTGCTGAACCAAAATGCTTCACCCGCCATTGGCAGCCAGGAAAGTCCTCTTGCTGCAACAGGAATCGGGCACTTGGCCTGCAGCGAGAGCATAGTGCTTTCTCTACGCGGAGAGACGGAAAAGGGCTGAGCCTGCAGAAGTGACGAAACAAAGCTGGTAAAAAAAGGACAGAAGTCATCTCAGATGCCAGGAAAAGCAGACTGGCACAGCTCTGCCTCTCCCATGTTGCTAAGCTTGGGGGAGTGCGGAACTGCCTAAAGCAGGGATCAGGCTCTTGCACCACGGGTGATTTGAAGAGGGCAGCAAAGAGAAAGTCAACATCAGATCAGACCAGTCAGCTACAAGACACAGACGATCTGAGTATTAAACCATTTAATTCTCAAACCACTCACATGCATAATGTTCTTTTACACAGTGTTAAAAGAAAGAAGAAAATGCGAATTTTTTTTTTAATACAAACAGAGTTTCAAGTATACATTTATAGAATTTTCAAAGATTCCTACCCAAGTTGCTAAGTTTTCATTCACATTGTTCTTAAAGCTGTCCAACGAGAGCGCTTTTTGCTAAACTGCTTTCAATGCAATTGTACAGTCCCCTCTACCTTGATTTTATTTCCCCCTTCCCCAACTCTGGTTCTCTTACCACCCTTGCCTGCCCCCCTCCAGCAGCACTGGCTGTCCCTGTATGCCATCGGCCACAGAGCTGGCGGACCCTCCAAAGAGTTTGTCTGCCAGCTCTCGCTGGAAGAGGAAAAGGAAAGCGATGGTAGAGGAACCAGCTTGGGAACAGCTTGTAAAATCATTGAAGAACAGTCTGATATCCACAAGTTGCACACAGCAGGCTCACACTTCAACCTACTGCAGACTAGTGTGAACACTTTTTTTTTCTTGAAATAAGGACTGTGACCAAAAATAAAATAAAATTAGTACAGCAGGAAATTTCTTTAACTGTGAAAGTAAGTCTTAAGTGTTAGGACACCTGTCCTAAGAAGTTTGATTTATAGGTCAACAGTTGAAGGTGACAGCACAATTTTTCTTACAAATGGTTACTCTGCAAACCAGCTCAGAGCAGAATCGATGTGGGACAGTTTCCCACCGGCCACAGAGCTGGCGGACCCTCCAAAGAGTTTGTCTGCCAGCTCTCGCTGGAAGAGGAAAAGGAAAGCGATGGTAGAGGAACCAGCTTGGGAACAGCTTGTAAAATCATTGAAGAACAGTCTGATATCCACAAGTTGCACACAGCAGGCTCACACTTCAACCTGCTGCAGACTAGTGTGAACACTTTTTTTTTCTAATAAGGACTGTGACCAAAAATAAAATAAAATTAGTACAGCAGGAAATTTCTTTAACTGTGAAAGTAAGTCTTAAGTGTTAGGACACCTGTCCTAAGAAGTTTGATTTATAGGTCAACAGTTGAAGGTGACAGCACAATTTTTCTTACAAATGGTTACTCTGCAAACCAGCTCAGAGCAGAATCGATGTGGGACAGACAAACTTGGATTTAAAAAAAAAAAAAAATACTGAACTGACTAGGGCTCCATATCCATGTTATGGAAAAAAACCCACAACCCCAGCAACAACTTCATTGTGGCTTTGCTTGTTCAACTTAGCTCAGCCCTGTGCAGGCAGATGGGCCATCTGCTATGTTGTAACTGGGTGTAACTTCTGACCTATTATAAACGGGGTTTAAATACTCTTTACAGGCAAGGGTGGGTTTTTCTTGACCGATTACAAAAGTATTCTAACAGGCCGATGCATGCCAGTCCTGTTAGTGCTACAGCATGGCTGAGCTGCAACCAGGTTAGCGGTTGTGGTGGAAACTCCTGTCTGTAGTGTCGGCAGGGGCAGCGCCAGGCCGGGAGGGCTGCGGGAGCGGGAGGTAGAGCTGCGGTAGTTTTCGGGCTGCTGATGGCAGCTGAGGGTCTGGCAACATCGCTCCCTCCTGGGCTCTGGCTGACAAGAAGTCACCTACCTGTACAGCTGTGTCAAAAGCCAGCAACAGCCATACTCATCTTACGATTTAAAGTGCATTTCTTCAGTAAAGGGTTTTTCTTTTTTTTTTTCTTTTTTTTGTGGTTTTTTTTTTTTTTTAAGAGGAACCTATTTAAAGTGCTGTTCTAGTTTGGAAAGGGACTCTGTTTAGAAAAAAATGGCACCTTTTCACATGAGAGATCTGCTCTCTGTATGTGTTTGTGTGTGTGTGTGTATATATATATATAAATTTGCAGAGTCAGATCTGCTGACTAATGACCAACATATAAAAGTGTTTTGTTTTTTTTATTTTATTTTATTGCTTTTTTACTGCTGCCTGCTCCCTTGGAGGCAGGAGGGAGATGGATTCTCCTCTTACCTTCCACACCGTTAACTAATTTCCCAGTGCAGGAAGTTGAGCCCGCAGTCTCGCAGCTCTGGCAGCAGCCTTTGGCCCATGGGACAGTTTCCTATTACACAGAATACATGAAGTAATGAATCCACCCTGAACTGTCACAGCCCCAGAGCGAACCTGCAAGGGTCACAGCGAAAACTGGTGGCAAAGAGGGATGATGGACCCTGAAAGGCTTCCCCCTGCTCCTGCCAGATGCCATTTTCATAGAGTCACTTTACAGAGCAGACCTGCATTTCTGAAACACAGAGGTAAGGAAAACAAATCTGTTTTAAGTGAAAGCTTTGCTGATAGAGTGTGTAGTGTGGTAACCTCAGCACTCCAAGAGAGAGAGGTAGTTACTGTCCTGTGAATCTTCTGCTGCTTAATGCAACTCAATTTCTGGAGTGATTGCTCAAAAAAAAAAAAAAAAAGAAAAGGAAAAATCCTGTGCTCTTTATTAAAAGCTATCCCAGTTAAATCCTTCTGTTGAAGACATACTTGACTATTCCCTCTAAGAGGCTTTTATATTTTAAAATTGATTGTCAGTTTAAGTTCATTACGAAATCAAATTTGATTAGCAAATTGCTATACAAAGCCACTTACATTGTTAACTCTTGTTACAATACTCTTCCACTGCTCCGCAAGGAAGTGCTCAATCATCAGCGTCCCTGTTTGGGGGTTATTGTTCAGCTGAACAGGGTTCTCGGTCACAGCTCGTCTGCTACAGCGTCACCATGTGACAGCATAGGACAGCATTTCATGCTCTGAGCAGTTTTAATGGAAACGTTAAAAAGAGCTACTGGTGTAATATTCACAGTGTTGTACAGGAAAGATGGGGTGATGCCAGGGAAAGGAGGGGGCAGAGGGCAGCTTCGGAGACAACTGGGGCGCAGCTCGTGGGAGCTTCAGCTAGCGTTTAAGATACCAGAGGCTTAGGGGAAAACTGTATCCATTCCCCTCCCTTTTCAGACAAAAGCAGTACTTTGAATAGCTT
This sequence comes from Aptenodytes forsteri, assembly GCF_000699145.1. Lineage (NCBI taxonomy): Eukaryota > Metazoa > Chordata > Aves > Sphenisciformes > Spheniscidae > Aptenodytes > Aptenodytes forsteri. The sequence goes on along the minus strand of NW_008795025.1, from coordinate 1,483,612 downwards.
GCTTTCATACAGCCTTCTCTTGTCCTTCGCTGACCCTGCGTGTAAGCGTGGGGCACAAGGTGAGCAATACGTTACTGTAAGAACATACAGCTGCATATTATTCTCTTCCTAACTCAGCTTTTAAAAGAGCTTATTCAGAAAAGTCCCTGTTTTGCCACCAAGAAGGATTACTCTCGCACCCCTTGGCCTGTCCTAACTGTCAGCAATTTTACATACACAAACACAAAAGAAACATGCATTATTTGAATGACAACACTCCCTTTTCACTTCAAAATATTTCTCACGGTCACTTGCCCTGTGACAATGTAGCCCTGGAAGCTGTCACGTGTCAGCTTTCTGCCTAGGCAAGAACTTCAGGGGAGCCGAAAGGAATTAGTCTTAAGCAAAGGATATGACAAAATTCTGCTCTCCATCCCAAATTCACCTGCAATCCAGATCGGCTGCTTCCCTCGACAGCGTAACTCTGGCTTTGGAAACCTTCTAACACTTGAGAAAAGTACCTGCACACCACCTACAACATCATTCCCTAAATCTCCCTCGGAGATCCAGTTTGCCCTCAGCCTGTAAACACACACACCGATGACAGTCTGTGCGAACAAAACTCCACCCCCGTGTTTTTACGGAGCAAACTTAGGACTAATTCACCTTGATCCTGGCCGACTGAAAGTGCCCCATGGGCAACGGACAGCCGCAGGGGTGACGAGGCTTCACACCTCTTGCCAAAATCAAAGCTGTCATCGGTAGAATTGCACTGTCCACCTTTTTGTTAGTGTAACCCGCAGCTGCCAGCCTCCACGACAAAATGGCACCTTCCTCCTCCCCACTGGTCCTCACCTCTGTTAAGCCAAGAGTTGTGTTCAGTTACCAATTTACATGCAATGAAGTATTAAATAAAAGCTTCACAGTAATCCATAGTTTCCTTAGACATGTAAACTCTAAGAAAATAGCATCACGGGAGCACAAACTCCCATATCAAACCAATGCCCTAGACACGTAGATGAACAAATGGACCCCAGGCACACCTCTGTCTCAAGACACAGCTTTTGAACTTGACCAAATGGGGAACCAGTGAAGTAACATCATCAGGTTAAAACTAATTTTCAAGAAGTTCCTCAGCCGTAGTTTTGTGATTCCTTCCCCCCACCCCAGACTGAGTAATTTCAGTTGTACTTTTCTTCTTTTATGCTGCTACTTTCTGTATTTTACAACCAGTAGTAAAACTAACCAATCTAGCTTCATTTTTCATATCTAATTAATTTCACAGTTTCATAGCCAACGGTATTGGGTCTGACTGCAAAGATAACAGGAAGGTTTAAATAAATAAGCTTCACTGCAATATAAAAATAATGAAGACATTTAACCATAGATCTGTGGGGGAGAAGGTTAAGAACATTTACAAAAACGAAGTAAAGCTGGAGGCCTAACATAGCTGACAGTCTGCAAAAAATAGAATGCACTGATTTTTTTTTTTTTTAAGTACTGCCTTAGATAACTGCAGTAAAATAATAAATCAGAATATGTCAGATTAAACAAGGAACTTACACAGCAGTATTTAAAAGATACCTGAATATGTTTCAAAAGCTTAACTGATATGAACTAGGAAGCCCATTAAAGCTGCCCATTTTTACATGACGATACTGAAGGAAAAAAAAAGTAACAAAAATACAGCTTGGCATAATCTAATGGAAACGGGAACCTGGAGGCTGCACTCACGCTTGGAAAGCAGCTGGACTTCATAGACCATGGCAGACAAGATGCTATTTCATGGATTGATCATTGACAAATGAAAAAAAAATCCTAACTGGAGAAACAGTGGTAGGATAAAACTCTCTATCCCTTGTTTTGTGTTATGCAGTGCAGCATGAGGTGGGGCAATATTTTATACTCCAGGGGAGTGACAGAGAAGCCCAGAATAAGGGAGGGTGGGAGGGAGGCCTTTGGGTCCCAGCCCTGCCTCCCCCCTCAAAGCAGGGCTAACTTGAAGCAGGTCGCTCAGAGTCTTGCCCGGTCAAGTTTGGAGTACCTCCCAGGATGGAGACTTCACAGCCTCTCTGGACAACCTGTTCCAATACTGTTTGGCTATACTCACGGTGAAAAAATGTCTTGTAATACTTAACCTGAATCTCCCTTGTATAAAATTCTGCCTACCGCTGCTCCTCCTTCCACCGTGCGCCTCTGAGAAGAGTTTGGCTCCGTCTTCTCTGCACCCTCCCCTTGGCTGCTGAGTTTAAATAGAAGAACTGTCATAGGTAAAGGAGAGAGAACTGAAACGAAAGCAAACTTCAGTCTTCGACAGCTTAAACACATGCTAGAAAATCTAACATTCAGAAGATGGCACTTTGAAATCTGTCTGGTACTACCCATATCCAGCCTTCGCTTGCCACCCTTCAGTTCCTTCCAAGGGTGCTTCTGAAATCCGCACAGCACATTTGCCTCCACTAGGGCCTGACTCATTTTCCTTCGTTACCATCTGATGGAAAACGCTGGTGATGCTCAGCTCTAACATTTTAGGACAGGGTATAGGCATCTTTGCACGCCTGTCTCCCAGGACAGCAGGGTTTCCTGCATGCTCCCGAACACATGCAGGTTCTACAACTGGCATTTCCCTGCTCACAGCATCCACAACGTGCTAGACACACATGCACACTTCACCCCAATGACACTTTGCTGTCGTTTCACCTATTCTACCCAACACCTCCTGTTGGTTTCCAGTGCCAACAGCCACAGCCAGTGCTGAAAACAGATCAGCCCTCCTCTTATTTCAGGTGTCTCCCTCCTCCCCGCTAAGCCAACCTCCTTGCCTCGCTATTTCTGTTTGCGCTTTGCAGATGATCTCCCTGCTCCAACAAATGGCTCAGGGTAGGAAGAACCAGATGGTGGGTCTCTGGCTGTCTAAAGAAACTCTGGCTAATGTAGGCAAACTATCTGCATGGTTGAAGTGCTGCTGTTTTCAATCGCTTTGTGGTCTGAATCCTTTACAGAGCTCAGCAGCACAAAGGGAAAGGGCCTCTTCCCATTTACAGACCGCAATGAGTCTGGGGCTGTAGGGAGATTTGCCACCACTACTATGGTGGGGAAATAAAAACAGCTTTGTAAGAGGTGTGATGTGACTCACGCACTAGATGATGTAAGCAGGTCACTGTCACCAGATTAGAATTAACACTAATTTTTTTCACAAAAAGAAGTATTTTGTTAATCGTTCTGCTGCTGGAATGTAACCAGTAATATAACTGGTTGCCTAGCAAGAATTACCCCAGACTCCACATGCATTTTTTTTTTCCAGCAGACACGATAGCTTCCCTCTAGCAAAGAAGAAAACCACCCACCTGAGCCCCTTCCCTCGGTGACAGGCACCAAGTCTTGAGCTCTCTGTGGCCAGGGCTAAACGGCCTGGGCTCTAGCTGGGGCACAAATCCCACTGCTCGCTCCCTCTCTCCCTCCCTTCCTGCGCCACGTTCTGCAGGGAAACACCGTCTTATTTCCAGGGAGACAGTTTCAGCTTGGCCTGCTCCACTGATGCTGCATGTAGCAGTAGGGGATGAGCGGGGGGGGCTCATGCAGGGCTGTGCTGGTACAACACAGCCCTGCAGCTTTGCAGAAGCACTGTGCAAGGAGTTTACAGTGAAATGTTTCCCACTCTTCTCCCAACACTACTCACCAGCTCATCAGAAAACTACTACCCTGCAAGCTTGACGAGCACAGCTCAGACCACTTTTTGGGAACCCCTCACCATCCTACTGGTCTCAGAAGGTGCCCATTTACCTGGGTCATCTCTAGCATGGGGCACCCAGCACCCCCCGATGTAACACATACACACTCCCAGCCACGTAACATGATGCTGCACAGCTCCCCCTCCACCCATCGATGGCATCGACATACCTGGTGCAGTTCTCGGTGTAAACCTGGAATGAGAACACGGGGTTCAAACGCTACCACTTTTCCTTGCCCAGATTTCTGAAATGGCCCATCTCACCCTGCAAAAACAAGGATCTCAATACATGTTAACAGCCAAAACCCCCAGGCCTACTGCACCGCCCTGCCAAAAGCAGGTTTAACTCCTCATTCGCAAAAGCCTTTGACAAGTTCAACTTTTTGGTTCTGAAGGTGCACAGTTCCCCTCTTAAGATTCCCCCCCCTAAGATTCCCCCGCAGGCTCCTGACACACAGCCTCACTGCTGACAGCGTTCCTGATGCTGAAGGCAGCAGAGTCTGTTGCTCACTACCGAAGTGGGGAGCTGCAATGGGAAGCCACGAGGAAAATCCCATCTGCACCTCTAACCTCAAAGACGCCTGCAAGCGGGCAGTGGTGCCCAGTGACTCATTCCATGCTGCAACAGAGACCGGCTCTCCACAAAGACCCTTCCTCATCCCTCCCAACCCCTACGACAGCATAAAAACCATGTTACAAACATCACCTCCTACAGCCACAGGTTTTAAACCTTCTGTGATCTGCGAAGTCCTTCTCACAGGTGTTATAGAAATTGTTCTTAGACCACAGATGAGAATTTAACTAAACAGAACATAAAAAAAATTGGGGAGGGAGCTAAGATTTTTCAACATTTCCATGAAAAGAATTAAAGCTTTAAAACAAAAAGAATCATTTTTGGTCCATGTCCCAAAGCCATCTGAACGATTATAGGGAAAGGCAGCCAGCAGCATGCATTCACAACCCCCTCAACCCAAAGCCTCCAGCTTACATATCGTCGCCAACCCACTAAACACCGAGGAGTCACTGGACGCAGCATACTGACACTAGTGCTACTTGATAATCAACTTGGGAAATTTTCAGTGGAAACGGCTACCTTTTTGTAAAACAAAAAAAATATATATATGTTATTAAAAGTTATTTGAACAAAAAATGACAGAAATTCCACATACAGACCACTGTCTCAATCAAATAACTCTTTTCTGCCCAATTAGCAGCCAGTGCTTGGTCTAAGGCACCTCTCTTCTCCTGAGCCTGCTTTCCCTTTTTCTTTTGCCTGGTTTATCAGAGCAACTGCTATTTGACACAGCAGTCAGACGGGATCTGCTGCTGGTATCAGACCAGTTTCTCCTGACAGCTGCACTGAGAAGCACCTTCGCACTGAGGTTGCTTACAGGATGCCCCAATGTAAAGGAATTTGATGTGACAGATGATGTTCCCGTGCACTGGTACAGCACACGGCACAGAAGGGGTCTTGTACTCAACCCACAGTACCTGGTGACTACAATTAGAAATAGATTAGCTTACAGTCTTTTTATATTTGCCAGATCTAGTAACTAAAAATTGCACTGCGTGTAGCTGGCAGAGTGCTTGATAGACCATGAGCCGTGAGTACGCACTAATCCTGCTGGAGAGTATTCAATTAACTTAATCAACAAAGGTAGGTGGACCATCACCCTGCTCAATATAAAGGACACAGGGAAACCCTCTGTAAAAAGAGACTCTAGCGTGCGGGCTGACCAGAAGAGCAGGAGGAAGCACAGCCGCTGCCAAGCCTGTGGGAGATTGTTAGAGGTGAATTTGTTCATAGCGTTTGCTAATTCCTTGGAAAGGCAATTACTCCCCGGCACAGAAGAATCGGCATGATTTTGTCTTTGAACCCATTTTTTTCTTTCCATTAGGGACAGCAGAACATGCACCTCCACAGAAGTTACTAAAGAAAAACCCAATCACCTCTAGACATCAGTAAATAGCAAAGGCCTGTTTTCTAAAACTGTAAATTAGACGTTAATTACATGAGCAGTTGTTTTTTTGGCCTTCTCTCTCCAGCTCCCAGTTGTGCCAGACTACAGTCTGATTTGCTGTCTTCTCCCTTTTTATTTCTAGGCTTGCCACAAGATACTTGTTTTCCTAAAAAACTGTTAAGTACCATGAAAAACATTGCAATTTCCAAGCCTTCAGAAGGCCCCGAACCCCCCCTCATGGGTTGTTTTAATCTGACAGCACAAATGAGCCAAAGCCCAGGAGCACCTGGTCCGGTGGCAGCTGTACTCCGTCTCAACAAACACCTCTCAGCTCCAACCCCTATTAGATACCACAGCAAGAAATGGCAAGCCACAGGGGATGCAGGCAGAAGCAGTGCCAGCACTGAGACAGCCTGTCCCGTCTTTTCTACGCGCGTTTACAAAAATTCGTCCAAACCCTGCATTTATAAGGAAGGGGTCAGGCAGAGGACCATATGGAATCACTTTAGATCCATGTTACAGCATATACAGCAAATCCATGCCTAAATTCCTGCCTCATTTTCCCTTGCAGAGGATTTCCTTGAGGCATTCTAGTAGGCAAGTCCTCATGCTTCCTTAAAGCACCCCAATTCAAGAGGCAGGGCAGAAGCCCCAGGTTTTGTGACCAGCAGGCACAGCAGGGTGACAGAGACTCCAAAGTGATTCTGCTGGAAAAGCCCAGCAGCAGAAACGCTGCTGAGTTGCGCTTTTAAAGCGCTCATTCAAACCATCAATTGACCAGCTCCCAGCAGGGTCGTTCGACAAGGCGGTACCGAGATGCCCAGAGCTGAACACAGCACACCTCAATCCAGATCTGTGAACAGAAGACACCAGAAGCAAACAATGCCACCTGACATTGCTCCCTTAGCTCTAACCACGCGCCTCATCTCCACCAGACGCCCCGCTATACTGCTCTTGTAGCAATTCCTCCAATACCAAGTTATACTGGATAAGAAAAAAAACCCAACAGTGTTTTAAAGTGGTAACCCATACTGCTTCCCCACCATCAGACTTTACCCAGCAAGCAAGTCTTAAATCCTTCCGAGGCTGCAAACCTCTAGGATTCACCAGGACAAGTTCTTAAGTCTTATTCGTATCCGCATTTTGTCAGCAAAGATCTTTCAGAGCTCCCATCTAAAAAGGTTCCTCCTATTTCCGAGACACATCATTTCACAAGCTGTAATACTTTGGTTTACAACTGGATTAAAATATAAATTAAATAAGAAGAATGCTAAATGAGTTTATATTGAAACACTTTATATATGTATACATATATATGTATATACAGGTATGTGTGTGTGCACTCCCTAATGACAGCTAGAGGAAGCAAAAGTCATTCTCCAAAGGCTTCTACTCTTCCAACTAGCGTGGTCAACTTATCCATTGCAACAATTCCCTGTGCATAAAAGCTAATGAAGCACTGGAAGGTGACGCTGGTGAACAGCTGGATCACACAGACGTTCAGGAACAGAAAGACAATAAATTATAAGAAGCAGTAGTAACTTGTTCACAGTTGGGATGAGGATAATGTTATAGGAAACCTGAATTTTCTACAGTCCCCAGGAATAAAAAGTCAAAGGTCACTGAAGATTACAGCTGGATATATTGTTAATCCTAAGAGCAAAGATCAGATCTGACACAAAGAAACCGTAGAAACCACATGAAATTTCTCCCAGCAGACTAAACTCCGGTACCATCAGATTCAGCGGGAAGATTTCCAATACCTCCACCGGGACCAGCAGTCAGCCTGGTAATGCTTCGATCACTGCCTCCGTCTCAGCGACGGACATTTTCACAAGTAGGAAGATTCCTTGAAGCCAACTCAATTCTACGTCCAAACGAAAATGCTCCCAGTCCTTCCTTGATTCTACTTCTCTTCTAACTATCATCCCAAACATCACATTCAATCTCTCCTAGTCCCAGCCTCTGTGTTTTCCTACGTTTTGCAAGAGAAAGCCTTTCAGCAGATGGAAATATTTTAGAGATGGTAGGACTCTTCAGATAATTTTATAACCCACTTGAGTGGGTTCCAGATTAGGAATAACCTAAGTTTCTAGTAAGACTAACTGCAGCAAAACTTTGGTCTGCTGCATTTTATTTAAAAACAAAAAAACCAACACATCTACTCCCTATTCCAAAATGTTCTGGTAGACATTAGTTTCAAGCAGCAGCCAGTAGTGTTTGCATAGTTCTAGCTTTTATTTGGTTACAGATATATATATATATATATATATATATATATATATATATATATATATATATATATATATATATATATATATATATATATATATATATATATATAAAAAAAAATGTACATATATATGTATGTGTTTTATATTAAAATATCCTTTGAAGGACTGATTAAAATAAAGATACTTAGCTCCTCTTTAGGACTTTCCACTGAAGACATCAAAGCTTTGTGCATGGATCGCACCTCATGACAAGAGTAATGCTCATCTCTGAGAATATCGTTATCGCCAGAGGAGGCTATGCCGGCAGTCAGCAGCAGCTCCATCGAAAGACCCCAGGCTTTCTGACTGCAGTCCTGGCTACGGGCTCAGCTCCCAGGGGAAGAATGGAGCCCAAACCTTGACAAAAATTAGAATTTTCCTGAATTACAGCTCCTTGACTTCTCCCATCCCCAAAATATTTCCGGTAGAGCAAGAACAGCATTTGGTGTCACTAATCTGCAGAAACACTTGGATGCTGGTACGGCTAAATTGGCAGGCATGTCATGGATCGAAGAGGAGAATTTTATGAAGTTTAAATAAGAAGTTTAAGGGGTGCTAATTTTTGTTGGTTTTAAAGACGCATGACTTGGTCTACCTCACAAGCTACCTTCCACCCAAATAAACTGCACCTTTTCAGCTCTTTCTATTTATACATTGGGTTCTGCAGGAGAGATGAAGTCAGCAGCAAATAAAAGCTACAACTCTGCTCTTGCAAATGCATCGTTAGGGTTGAATCACCCAAAGGTGGCAGAAGGACTCTGCTTGAAGACCGGACTGCTTAGAATCATTTACTGAACTGGGCATCACACTTTTAAGTGAAATTACTACTGCGTAGAGGCGTGGGACGGCCTGCCCTGGAAAACAAAGTCACCTAGCTGTCACAAAACAAGAGCAGGACAAGCAGGGAGATCTGTCCTGTCAGTTTATTTCAACCTTGATCTCACAGAGGGCTGAAATCCTGGCTCCGTGCCTTCCCCACCAAGCCTGCCCCGCTATGCTTTTCAGCAAGATTGCAGCTTGTTCCAAATGCAATTCCAGCTCCAAATAGCTGTCAGATGGGAACAGAGTCAGTCGCTACCGACCTCGGCTGGATTTAAAACAGCAGCAGAGACATAAAACGCTTTCTATTCTTCCTGCCCTTCAGCCACCCAAACTTTTGAAAGTTAAATTACACAGGTCACAGCTTGAAATATTGTAGAGAAGATGTAGGTAAGTCAAAGGACTGAACCTGATGGCCGGACAATGCTGGGAGGACAAGCAAGGGATTGCCCATCTGCATCAGCTGCTCTGACTCTTACCAGGCTGATAGCCCTGGATCTTATTAAGCGGCTCTAAGTGTGTTCTCAGCCTCCTGTTATAAATTCACATTTCATAAACCCTCCTCATTCATCCCTCTCTAGCCAGCTGCTGGAAATAAGAAGCACGTTTTGCTTTCACATGCCCCCATTGCAAGAGAGCGAAAAGACCTTCTGCTTTTTCCCTTTCCCAGCTTCACATCGGTCATCCTCCCGAGAGGAAGAGGTTTAGCTTTTCCCCAAAGCAGCAGCACAGTATTAACACAATTCTTGTTATTTTCACAGCTATTCACAGGGAACCTGGCAGCAGCAGGGAACGGCCACGGCAATCATCACGTCACTCTGCTGTGACTTGGCACCGGGGCTTTCTGCAGGCTCAAGGAGATAACCGCAACACTTCACATTTGGAAGGTTTCTCTGACGCAGCAAGAACTAAGAAATGTGTTCCCCCTCTGAGAAAGAAAACTGCAGAAATAGAGTGTGTTCCCCCAGTTGCCTGAGGCAAGCAAACAAATGGGTTAGTAAGCCCTAACTCTGAAGCGGACAGAAATGTTACGTACAGAGGTATTAAAACATGACAGAGTTCTCTTCACATCCTCCTTAAATCACAGTTGAAATCACAGTTTTGGCAGAGGGGAAAAAGCTGCAGCTAGATGTGGAAATGCAAAGCCGTGCCTCAACCCATCACAGAAGCATTCGCACTTGGAAAGTTGGCATCTGATTCTCCACAGCTTCGGTGCAACCATAAAGAGCTACACGGTTTGCCAATGGAGAGGCAACGGAAGATGGTATCATTCTCTTACGGAAAGCAGCTCTGAGTAGCTACACCACTGCCGGAAAATTCACATGAGGTTCTTCCATACCGTATATGACCTCCAACCCCTTTTTTCTCGAACCTTGGCCTTATCTGCACTGAGGAAGTCAACCACTGAAAGAGAAGTTTAATAAACGATTCCTCTGAACTGGTTCCATCTAGTGCAGATGGGCCTAAACTGCTTTCAGCGCTGTTCAAGAAAACATCAGAGACACCATGATTCCTACACATACATACACATACACATCCATTAAATGTACAGAAATAATATTAAAATGATTCCCACTACCATACCTTATACTGACTCTAGCTACAAGCTATAAACTTCACCTCAGTGAGGCCCGGGCAAGAATATTGGCTCTTTTGCATGCAATCAGAAATGATCGTTTATACAGTGGCAACCTCTGCACGAAAAAAAAAAACCAACCATAAAAGAGGAAAAAATAAAAACCTTTCACAAGCTTTGTTTTCAGGCTAGCCTAGTATGATATGAAGGACCAATTTCATGGTTTTCACCAGGCCAATTGAAATTAGTGAATCAGCAAAATAAGATGCACTGCTGGCATCCTGGACTGTTAGGATGCTCCTCCGTTCACAGTATCGATACAGTAAAACAAAAACCTGCTCAAGAAACTCACAGCTATGCCATACAAATGAAGGCATTCACCATTTTAAGTCAGCCCTTCATCACTACGCTTTGATGGATCGGTTGCCATCTGTTTCAGAAAAATGTTGCTTGTATAGCAGTTACTGCACCTTCACCCTTCTCTTCACAGCAAGCTTAGCAGGGAAACTTTCCCACTATATTTATATATAATATATTTATATAAATAATTTTATGTCTTTATAGTTTGGTAGTATTCTTTTAAAAGTTCTATTTTAAAACACTTAAAAATCTTTTAAGCAACTAAAAGTAACTTTTGATGTTCTCTAGTGTGAACAGGATAGGATTTCAAAGTTTTTAACTTTTTTCTTTTTGATTTTTGGTAACTTCAAAAGCTATGACTAAAGCAGCATACTCTGCAGATCTCCGCTCCTCCCCGCACCTCGATTGCAATGAAACCTACCTTAGCCACCCTCTTATCTCTCATCTTCTGCGACTGCTCTCTGGCAACCTTACTGTTTCGGTACAATCCTGTTTGACCTTCGACAGGAAACCCAATGGGACTGGTCCCTTGGGTGGCCGCTTAGAAAATCATTCACTGTGTGACGATGCACTTGACAGGAGAGGAGGAAGAAGGGACAGAAGGAAAACAGAGGTGAAGTAACAGTTTTCCTGTTTGAAATGGTCAATGAAATTGTACTTTGCAGGTGCCTGGCTCAGAACACCTGCAAAGGTTCCTCTCTTAGAAGCACATCCCTGTTACACGTGATCCTGGCACCAAGACCTTCCCTTCCCACCCCCCCACCCCCCAAAAAAAAACATTAGAGCCACGTCTGCTTTTTGAGAGAGACATGGGAGGAACAGTGAAACCCTTCACTTATAAAAGAGAAAAATATATAAAGCAAGGCAAGAATACATCACCCTTCTCCAAACTCTTCCCTCTAAAGGGGCAGGAAGATGATCCCAAGTCCCAGTTTGCAGGTGGGGAAAGCGAGGGTTGGAGATGTTTCCATGTGCCCAAAATTGTGCAGTCAGACTGGGGGCAAGCTTTATTTTCACTTGGTAAGTCTCCTGCCCGCCAAGCCCACGCTCTAACCGCTCGCCCGGCTTGCTTTGCCAAGGCAAGATGACGTGTATTCCTTTCTCAAAGTCTCATTGTTCCTCCCATCACCTTAAGGATCAGAACTTCATCCTTCCTTATTGTACACATTACACATCCTCAGGAGAACTCCTTCAACCAAACATTCTCTCCCAAACCCAATCTGCGCAACTTGTCGTTCATTTTCCCCCTCCATCATGAACAACTCAGCATCAGAACCAGAGAAAACTCTGAAAGTATTGCATATTTCTTAAAAGACTTCTTCAAAAGATGTCAAGATATTTGCACTTATCTACCTGTCCCATGCTTTTCCGTTTATGAAACACGTAAGCACGTGCAAACACCTACAATACACAACGCAGGCATGTCTCTCCAGGTTTGCTTAACTTGCTCTAAACGTCAGAGCTGCCTAGAATACAAAAGTTTAAGTCCATGCAAGGGGACAGAGTTGTGATTGCTCTAGGAACCATTCACTTTTAAGTTTCCTGACAAGGAAATAAAGTAGAGTTTTCTTTTCTTTTTGCATTTCATTGATAAAAAAGTTATCAAACTAGTTTGTAGAAACATGTTTAAAAGCAACCACCCACAATTGCTCGGCTGGGACAACAGTATTTCAGTATACCATATTGCTGTTATAAAAGATCAAGTGCGTGTCGAGGGAGGAGTAGGGGTGAAGGACGACTTTGGTAGCCAGCCTCTAACTCCGCAATTCAGCCAGTCCAGAAAAACTCTTCCTAATGCTCAGCAACACCTGAAGCATGGCAGCGCACTGGTCAGGACATCAGAGTGCTCTGAACTCTCCAGATCAGCAACAGCAAAAGACAACCTCCTCCAAAAGACCCCTCCAACCCTTCTCCCAACACATCAGAGTCTAATGCAAACCTCACAGCTGCTAAATTTCACTTTCAGTAGCCAAAGCGCTTCAAATTTTGCTGACCTCTAGAATACCGCTTTATAGCTGTGCCCACTTTTAACAAGGGGCGTTGAGGCCACATGCCTGGAACGGGCAAGCCAAAAGCCCTAAAATAATAGTTTAAGTAAGTAAAAAGGTAAAAAGAGACACACCAAAAATAAGACAGGGATAAATACACTTGGGCAAGGCAGGTTCCACTAGGACAGTCTTTTTGTTTTCTTTAACGTGGCAACTACCTGGGGAATGGAGGAAGGCAATGGCACCTTGCCCCTGCTTTCCCCTTGAGCTGGACCAGCAGATATGGCAAGGAGCAGCCCTGCATGCTAGGCTCACCGGGTCTGCACAGCTGACGGCCGGCAGGACCTAGCTGCTGGGCCAAAACACTGTCGAGAAATACAAATGACTGCTCGTCCCAGATCACTATGGAACATTAAAAAAATTTAAAATCCTGTCGATCCCTGAATAAGAAGTTGATTGACACAGTTGTTTTGTTTTTCTCCAAGAGGAGGAGGAATAAGGGAGAAAAACTTTTAACACTCGGCGGGGGGGGGGAGGAGGGAGAGAGAGAGATTAGGCTTTATGAGAAGCTGAGGTAGGCCTTGGGTTACTTAGCAGCTTTAAGAGAAAAGGGGGGGGGGAGGGGGGAGGGAGAGAGAGAGAGGGAGGGGGAGAGAGAGAGAGATTTCTATTTTGGCAACATCTTGGGAGCTTCTTTCTGTCCAGTGGTGGCATTGCACTAATTACAGTACCAGCCTGCCAGGTTGGTGCTGACTCTTTAGAGCCAAGAACGGGAAGACGGTCCTTTCTCCCCAGACTCTGTAGCCGTGTTTCAATCTGGTCCAGTCGTGGACACAGATCCCTGTGCCGTCTCCCCCACAGCGACAGCCTCCTCCTGCGGAGGAGATTCTTCCTCCGCCTGCCCCCGAGACGTGACGGTGGTTTCGGGGGAGATGCTGTGAGGCCCCTCCAGAGGCATACAGCCAGGGTGGTTCTTGCGAAAGTGCTGGTTGAGGATGGCCTGGAAAGGGAAGCTTTTGCCACAGACATGGCAATGAAAGGGCTTGTTGCCTGTGTGCTTGCGGATGTGATACTCCAGCTGATCCTTGCGGGTGTACTTCTTCCCACACATGCGGCAGACAAAAGGCGTGATGCCCATGTGGAGACGCATGTGCCGGTCCAGGCTGCCTTTCTGGTTGAAGGATTTGGCGCAGTAAATACAAGTGAGCCGTGGGTTGTACCGGAACCAGCGCTCTGAAACCTCCTGCTCCCGGAGATATTCCACATAACCGCTCACTCCGAGCATAGCCGATTCCTCCCCCTGCGAAGGAAGCAACAGGGATTTAAGTAACAAGCAGCCTAAAACAAATTGCAGGAAAGAAGATCAGGCTGCGGTCCAGCCAGTAAAGCACTGAAGCATGTGCCAAACCTCGAAATCAGCAGCACTAATGTCTTCAACCTCAAGCACACATTCAAGTGCTTAACTGGAGCCTTGGGGCTGAAGACAAATGAGCAATCAATTAGAAACCTCTGCTATGGTGGCCCCTTCTGCCAAGTCATTTGCTAGATCCGGGGAAGAAAAGTCAGGAGGGCGCTTAGCCACCGATTGACTTGTGGATCAAATGTGTCAATACATGTTATTTTTTTTAAAACTTGGGCCAGTTTGATAAAAATACTGTATATCACATTCTGGCTTACTTACTAAAGGTTAAAAAAAGAAGCCAATTGATGAGCTTGCAGTAAAACGAAGGTGGAATAAACTACAAATCATATCTGAAACTCTTCAGGTGTCACTTTACACAGGTATTTATTCATGTGTCATTCAGGATTCATTTTATAATGAATCACGTTTGCCTAAATGGCTGTGTAAACCATCCCAGCCCTGCGGCATTGCAGGGAAGGATCTGCAGCACAGAGAGCTGGCATGCCTGGCCCAAGTCACAGAGCGAGGACTAGCTGGCTCCTCATTATTTTCTGAAACCAGAAAGACAAACAGCCAAGGGTAACCCTGAACCACAAGCTCAGGCTCTAGGACAGCCGCTTCTGGCTATCATATTCAGAACAAGCACAAATACACCGTCTCCTGAATGCCTCTGTGCTGGAGGATGCAGTATTTGCACTCCCAAGTCTTACGCTGTTTCCCAATGATGCCAAACACAGACAAGCAACTAGCGTAATGGCAGGAGGGCCTCTCCTCTGGCAACCAGGGCTGTGCACACGCAAGCAGCAGTGTATTGTGCCAGGTGCTGTTGAATCTGGCTGTATGAGCACTGGTAGGCTGCTCGGGACTAAAGGAGATGCACAAAGCTATGGCACTTTCTTTCCATTCTACCACTGCCACTGGGCAGCGATCATGGGCAGACTATTTATAGCATCAATATGGCAATACCAGAAGAGTGGAAGGTGATGATACTTCCCCGTGTACACAGTAGCCTATGGTTTTACATTTGAGGCCACCTCACAATGGAGAAATAGTAGCAGCTTTTCTGTACGTAGAGCTAAAATTGCTTTGTATGTCACATTTGCCCTGGAGGGTTAGTTTGACCTGAAATTTTCTAGATGTATTCTGAGGACGCAGAACAAAGCTTTGGCAAAATGGGAACAAAAAGATATCTTTTGTGTTATGGAAGTGTATTACAAAGTTAGCAGACAGCAATCGTGATTTTTTTCCCCTTGCTTCATCTTACTCAAGAGCAAAGCAGCCTGGTAACTCCTCACCTGCCTCCAGCAATTTCATTTGACTGTGAACTGACACATTACTTACCCGCCAGGCACACAAGAGTTGTTCTACACAGTGTTGGGCAATACACTTGCACTATAGTGCCACTGCCATACTGATTGTATGCAACAAAAAAATTAGATCAAAATGATTAGGCACAGATATTACTACCATGCCCCACTTTGATGCACCCTATAGCCCATTATCCTCCTGTATTTCTGCATATCTCTCCCTCCTGCCCCAAAACTGTGCCCATACCGCAAGACAGCAGAGGAGTCGGATCTACTTTATGTTGCAAATTCTGCTATGCAATACAGTCCCTTGGGGATGAGACAGAGACCTCTGTACAAATCCACAGTCCTTTGACGCTCCACCCTAAAGGTTTACTGGTGTAGTGCCTGGAGAGCTTTTTGGAATGGTTTTGGCACTAACATAGAAAGGTTCAGCTGTTGTCACCCCTCAGTCTTCCACAGAAGCCAACCAACACCTCCTCCCTCAGCTCAGGCATTTGCTGTCAGTGTTTTAGGGCAGATTCAACTCTGCAGGCAAATGGAGTTTCTCCTCAGGAGTTGGTGGCCTGCCCAGAATGAGGGTTGATATTTATGCCTTCAGATAACAAGAGAAACTTGTGTTTTCCAGGTATCTGGCCGAAATCCCAAATGACAGCGAAAATCAGTTTTAAATCATGTACCGACAGCATACGTTTTCAGTGGGAGCAACTAAATCCTTTGCAACAGTAAAAGGTCTTTGTGTCACAAACAGTATTGCTTGCAAATATAAAATATTATACATTTTACCACAACACAGTCCCCTTCACCTTCAATGCCAACATTTACTTGCAAATTTCTTGATCTGCCTACCTGGGAACTGGGCTGCTTGGGCTCATCCATCCGCCCGGGAGACTCGCTTTTTGATCTGTACCGCTCAGTCACAGCAACCATGCTGCCAGAAGGGCTAAATCTGTGGGGTGGGGGAAGAGTGTAAACGGAGTTTTTAATGGGCATCAGGTCACTACAGTGTTTAGAACAACGGGTGAGCAATAGAGGCACCTGTATAGCATCTCTTCATCCTCACCAGCTAACACACAGGAGGCGGAACAGCGCAAGTATAAAGGAAAAACCAAGTCATACTGGTCTGTGGTTTCAGTCTTAATATCTGAAAAATAAAACTGAGTCATTTGGCTTCCAGTTCAGTAACAGAGAGCTTTTTGGCTGCTATCGCAAGTAAACCAATATGGGCCCAGTGACTCAGGAACTGTACAACAGGACAAGAAACCATTTCTCTAAGGGCACCTCTCATTCACCACCCTCACCCCCCTCCCCCTTTCAAGTGTGAAACAAAAGTTATGTGATGGAGTCCAGGTAGGAAACAGCGGATATTGAGTGCCGTGCAAAAAGAGATGCTCGAGGCTAGCTGATCCGTGGAAAAGAGTTAAGGAACTAGGACAGGATCGCTCTCCCAAGGGCCAGCTCAAGATCATTCCCACTGACTGATTTATTAAGCGACAAGTGACAGAATATCCACTGCTTCCAGGTAGCTGTTCCCCCATGGGACCAGAGGGATTTAGCTAGAAGAGAGGCAGGTGTGAAGGGAAACCCCACAAATGCAAACCCCCCAAACACAACAGATCTGCCCTTTATCAGATCCGTTCTTTGGTCTGAGCTAAGGGCAAGAAAACAAATGCTGGAGTGGAGGGGAAGCAGATGGATGGAGAATGAAAACATAGCAGATTTCACTACCTATTTCAATAAAGGCTTTCTGCTCTTTCATATAAATCAAAACAACAGCAGAGGCCGATGGGCTCCCCACTTCAGCTGCTTCAGAATATGTAAACCCATGACCCACTGCTGACATGGACCACCGGGAAGAAAATATCCTCTTGACCTACAGCTGGTGACCAGCTTGTTTCTCAAACAGAACCACCCCCAGATTTTCAGGCCAGAAGGCATCATTGCAATGACACTTTGCGTAACATATTGTATGTGCCCTCGTTAATTCCGATGCTGAGCACGTATCTACTGAGACTGAACTGCAATATCTTCTTTAGACAAAAACCCCACGTCAGCTATACACCAGGAGGTAGAGATTCCAACCTATACAACTATAAGTGCTAATAATTAATTTCCCAATCTAGCCTGTACCTGGAGATCCTGGTCTGATCACTACCCAGCCAAAATACTATAACCCAAACTGGATACGCTTTCTAACACCACGAAAAACTTCCTTCAGTGCTTATGCTTAATGGCCACAGGAAACATAAGGGGGAAACGTTCCAAAGCGACCGACCCAGCCAAGTGAAAATCTTGCACAATCTCCTCTTACAGCCAAGATCAGTAATTAAGTTAAAGAAAACTCACCTGTCAATCTCACTGCTGGTTGGCCTGACCACTTTGGCCCCGGAGGACCCTAAGGCGTAAGCTTCTTGGCCCATCGATCCGTGGCCTGTGGTGTCGATCACCATAGCAGTGACCTCCTCAGCGCTGCTCCCATCCTCTCCCGACGGCTGATGCTCTGCCCCGAGCCACTCCTCCAGGTTCTCCGTTTTAATGCGTACTCCTCCCAGCACCCGGACATCGTCGTCGTTCCGTCCCCCACGGTCTCCCATTCCTGTCTCAACGTACCACTGTCCCGCTCTGTTAATCCGTAGTATGGGCTCCCTGCTTTCCACGTCTGAACTCTGCTCAATTATCTGGGGGCTGGTGGACTCCTCAGGTGGGCTGAGCTCCCGAATGTCCAGTACTGTGCTAACCTGGCCCAGGCGACTCCCCTTCGGGGTATTGTGACGTGGGCTCAGAGAACGGTTTAGATTTGGCGTCACCCGGTGAGACTCTGGTGGTCTCTCCTGATGCTTTGTCCTGGTCTGGCTCAATTCTGCTTCCACCTCTGCCACGTTAATTTTGAAATGAATTCCCTCGAGAATCTGCGTGCATTTGTCTATGATGTGCTGCATCTGCAAGAAACTGGCAGCCGTTAGGTAACTGATGATGTCAGCCAGCTGCAGACATATCCTACCGGTGTAACAAAAGGAAAGGAGCTGCTCGAAAACAGAAGGGTTCTTGATGACAGAAATGGAAACGGTGCTCATTTCGTTCAAGGACATGTGGTCGCGGAAGTAGGGTGAGCTGGCAGCCAGCACCACCTTGTGAGCGCGGAAAGCTTGCCCCTGCACATTGACCACGATGTCACAGAGGCGACCCTGCATGCGTAACTGATTCAGGTGGCTCAGGACAGAGTTACTGAAGTCAGGAATCTCCAGCTGAATGTTCCCACTCTTCTCCATGGCTGTCCCAGTTGCAGGTGCACAACCTTACTGAAAAGGGGGAAAAAATACCATCGTTAAGAGAGCTAGTCTATCATTTGCATTTAAAACATTTTTTACCTACTTTCACGCAGTTTGAAATACTGGGATTTTTAGAGAAGTCTCTCACCATTTAATTTACAAGCACCTTGCAGCAGTCCTCTGATCTTTATGTGCTGTACACCACCTTTCACAAGAGTTATGTTAAAACAGTCCCCGATAAATCCCCATTCCCCATTCCTTGTGGCTTAAGTGCTCAAAACAGTTCGTTCTGTCAGCCTCAATAGAAGCATATTTGCATTGTAAAAGGAACATTAAAAATGGTTCAGGTACTAAAAATAGGCAACTGATTGCATAATGGATTAAAATACTTAGCACTTGTACCTTCTAAGCACTTTGAAAAGGGGAAAGTAATATTGTTATCCCTCCTCTGTAGAACAGGAATCAGGAAGGAGACAGCGGGACCTAAATTCTCCTCAGAGACTTTTCAAAAGCTGACCAGCACACATTTGAGCTCAAGGCATCTTAAGTACATCGTTAAAACCAAGATACTCATCATATGTGGCATTTCTGACACATGGCAGAAAATACACAACAGCCTGGTGAAAGAAAAAGAACAGAATCCGGTTCTAAACACCAGCTTATCAGACCATCCACTGGGCACAAGTGACTCCCTGGCAAAAGAAGCTGACGTTTGTGTGGTTTGAGATATTGCATACAGCAAAAGACTACTTATGAACAATGGGGATTAACAAACTAGCTCTCCTAGTTTCCCTTCCATAATTCATTTTTCTATAATCATCACATTTCATTTTGGCAAAGTTTGAAAAGGAGCCTTGACCATATATGGTAAAAATTCGGAATGATCCAAAATTAGACGTAAACTCTCCCAAAAAGGAAAAAAAAAAAAAAAGGAAAGTAATAAGTTTAATATATGGTAAAAATTCGGAATGATCCAAAATTAGACGTAAACTCTCCCAAAAAGGAAAAAAAAAAAAAAAGGAAAGTAAATAAGTTTATTAAAGACCACTCATGGCATGAACAGCTTCCAAGCTGGATGGCATCTGAAGTGTCGATTAAGCAGAGTGCTGCAGATATCAAAACAATTTCAGGCAGGCCGGGAACACCGAGGCTCACAGTGCCTACTCCGAGAAATCTCAGAATCAAAGGGAGTAGCCCACAGGAAAGTGTATGTGCCTTTGAAGGACTTTTTTTTTTTTTTTAATTTATGAACGGTGCAGGATAGCGCATGTTCATATGCCCAAGCAGACTTTGTGCAAACTTGGCAAAATACGTTACTAAACCTGAAGCTGCAGGACAGCCTGTCAACCTTGTGAAGTCACGCAGAGACTACTAAATGGCCGGATGGGTCCGTGTCTCTGGGGTGGGTGAGATCAGGGGTGCACAAAACTTCACAAGGTGCAGCTTAACAGCGCCACGTCTTAAGGCTTCTTCTCCCTTTCCCCTATCTTTAGAAGAAAGCAATAAAACCCACAAAAATCAAGGAACTATAGCGCACAGGTCCGTGTCAACACAACGTTAAGAGCAGAACTTCAAACGCACAAAACAAGGTGAAATAGAAAATCCAACGTCTTACCTGTAACGTTACGAGTAACATGCAAAGGGGAGGAAACGAGGGTGGTATCTTGTTTTCCTTTTTTCTTCTGATGTAGTAGAAAGGTCTGAAAACTTTTTGCCCCCTTCCCCTTTAAAAGGAAAAAAGAAAAGAAAGAAAAAATGTAGCACGGAGGAACTGGGTTCTCCTGAGCACAGTCAAGAACGTCAAGCTTCATCATTCTTTGTTTTGCTGGAGGATACAGCAGCAGGATTAGCTAACCATTCCATGACGTCCCACACCAAACCACAGAGAAAAGCTGAATCTTATCAAATTGATCTTTCCCCGCTGTCTGCTCAGTGTTTGTGTTGTAGCGATGCTCATTAAAATAAAAAATGGATGTGCAAATAACCTGAATAAGTAATTTCCTCTCTTATGGGGCTGGTGTCTCTGGCACTAACCCTGCAGCATTTAAACACACGCAGAGTTTTCCTCAAATGAGCCGTCTCACTTACACCATTAGGAACACTCACACAGCCGAAATCACATCGAGCACATGCAAATGTTTACAGGATTGGGGAGCCTGTAGTCTCATAATCTTCCCAAACCACCAGTTTCTAAAGCGATAAACCCCAAAGCATTCTCTTAAGGAAGGCAAGCAAAGGAAAGGTGCGTGGGCATCCTTTGTGAGGTGAAACACCCTTGCCGAGGCAGGGACCACCCAGGTAGGTTTGCGCAGGGAGGCGAGGCTGGAGGCAGAGGCCGACTGTTCATTTCTCAGGGGGTCAGCTGGGGACGTACAGAAAGAGAAGGGGAAAAATAATAATCAGATCTTAACTGCTGAGTGCGGCTGCATACGGCCCCGGTCAGAAGTCAGCTGCTCCCAGGGGAGCCCTAAAAACTATTTGCAAGCTGCTTCTCTGAAGGCAGGGAAAAATCTGTCTGCCGCTGACGGCAGGAGAAAAGGACCCATGTAGCTTTGTTTACCTCAGTATCGAAGAAGTGGCATTTTATGATACGCTTTGGGGACAACCTCAGTCAGAGGCTGGCGAGGGGGAATCTTTCTTTTTGGTTCAAACTACCCTTGTCAGAAAACAATTTCTGTCCTCCCGGGTAAGGGGTCTATCACAAGCTTATGCACCGCAGCCAGCAGCGCAATGACATCTCTGTTTTTGCCTTTCCTGGCGCAGGCCTACACATTCATCTTCTCAGCCTTTACCTGCAGGATGAGCGGGATCTCCCACTGAGCAGTGCTCTTTACAGAGAACATACTGAGACATTTATCTCTTTTTAATATGATTTAAAGTATCACCAGCTGAGACTTGCACTTACTTATCTCAGAAAATGCCTTTCACCCAGTGAGGCGAGTGCAACTACCAAGACCGGGAGAAATTCTTGATTCATCGGGCCCTCGTCAAAAGCCAAGACAGACCATCTGCAGCAGATGATGCTCAGTCTGAATATATCCTTTTGGCAGAAAACTGTCAAGCTGGGGAGCTGTTTAGAGGAGGTGGAACTGAAAAGTCTCGACTTTTAGGGCTGAGATTTACCACGACTGGTCAACTTGACTACTTTTAAGTTACGAAGGAGCCTTAATAAAGATAAAAACAATAGTAACTCTAAATTGAGATGAGAGATGCTGCCTTTCTCACCCTCCCCTGCCTCAACTAGAAGAGCAAAATTAACAGTGCTTGGTTTATTCCCCACTAAATCGCTCATAAGCCATGACTGCAGGCCTTCGCTCCCGGCGCGAGGTGATTACGGTGAATGTTTAGCCCTGACAGCTGCAGAGAGGCGCCTGAAGACCCGAACCCAGGGGTGCGCGGAGAAGGCGGACCGAAATCCACCCTCCCCTCCCCCCGCGGGCTAAACCACCCCCACGCCGTCCCGCCCGCGGGGCTGACAACGCACCGCTCCCCCTCCCGCGGGGGAGAGTG
>NW_008795025.1:1436340-1460613 GCF_000699145.1 Aptenodytes forsteri | reverse complement strand
CGGGGGGGAGGGAGGGAGGGCAGGGAGCGGAGAGCCCAACAGGGGGTCGTGTGGGAGAGGGGGTCCCGTGAAGCCCCCATGCGGGCGGCGGGAACGGGAGGCCAGCGCAGGCCTGTGGCTTTGCCTTGAGGCCCGTCACCCCGCGGCGCTGTGGGGAGGAGTGGGTAGTGCCCTGGATGTGAGCGCGGCAGGGACGCTGAGCCTGCGGCCTGGGCTCGGTTTTGATGGGGTGACAGCTCGAGGGAGCCTGGTGAGAAGCAGGGAGCAGCCCGCATGGCGGGGTCTCGTCTAGAAGTCATTTTCCCATGAGAAGTGCTCCTGGAAGATGACGAGTGGTGTGTGGCAGCTGCAGAGATTAGCTTTAGGTTTCTCTTTTTTTTCACTCCGCACTAGGCTTTTAGGAAGGTAGTTTTCACCGGTGAATGGAAAGTGTTGCGTGTGCAGAATGTAAGTGTTGTGCTAGGGTTAAGGGTCGTCTGCTCCTCAGCAAGTTGATGCTTGGAAGCAGATGCCTGGCTGGGGAGAGCACTTTCGTTGGGGGGAAGGTGGAGATTGTCCCCTGCAGAATAGTTTCTTGGTAAATGAGGAGACAGCCTTACCGGCATCATGTGCTCTGAGTAGTAGTTGGCTTTCTAAGTGTTACAATTAAAGGCCCCATGTTGACAAAGTAGTATGATAGCTCACTTGGGCTTCCATGTGCCTGCACATGATGAAAACTATGTTGGTAGGGACATCTGAGAGGGTGATGAATACCAACATATCTGAGCTGGGCATGGAATAGTGTGTATCTGGCATGGCTGAAACACCACGCGGTCCTTTCTGGGCAGCCAAACGGAGGTATTGGCTGCAGGACTGACCTGGTGCTTATACACTAGTATACACTAGAACTGACTAGTATACAGTAGAATTGAATCTGTAGAAAATCAAGAAGTTTAGTGGTTCTGTCCTGCTTGAAAATATGGGCTAGCAATTATTTTTGTGGCCTTGTCTCTCAAAAGAGCTGAAGTGTAGATTGCTTCAGGGAGAGCTTGGCTGTAAGGCTCAGAGCATTGTTTTGAGTTTTACTTGCATTTTTCAAAAGACAATGTGTGACGGTAACATCTTCATTCTTAGAAGAAAAACTAATGGGTATTCATTTGTTTTCAGTTTAAGATGGCACCAACTACACTCTTCCCTCTTATGGCTCTGAAACAGGTAAGTGCTGCTTTTGAAATACGGAGTTTAAATTGAGAATTAATGTGTAGGTACACTTAGAGCAACTAGCCTGGAGAACTCTTGTAGCTCAGGAAATTATAGGACCAGTGTTTGTAATCCAGTAATTGCTTGTAGTGTCTCCTCAGGCAGTCCTCATTCTTCTACCAGGAAGAGTCAGGTCTGTCTTTGTACTGGAAAGTGGATGTGAGGCCCCTGTTGTTTCTGAACCACTAATCATGCTATAACCAGACTATGATAGTACTGTAGATGCCTTTTTTCCTTCATTACTGCTGTTTCACTATCCGTAACAATAGTTAGTTTGTTGTTTGGAGAAAAGTGCCTGATGAATGTTTCAAAAAGAACCTGTAACTATCAGGATTGATAACTAAACCGGAGCCTATGATGGTTTCAGTATAAGAGTAGTGGACAGAAGTGATTTCTGAAAACTCGGTGCTGAGGCTTTTTTCTGTGCTTAGTGTCACTGCCAGAGGTATTTCCCTTAGTTCTACAAGTGTCTGAAACTGTTGTATCTATTCCAGACCTGTCACCGAATATGGAGACTTGATGCTACTTCACAAGGTAAAAAATACTTCTAGAAAATTCAGCATAAAAAGTGCTTAGTGTTTGTCTAAACAGTATCTTTTGTTCTAATAACATCAGTAGGCAGACTTTATTCCCTGAGCCAAGTTTTCCCTCTGGTGCCACAATGATGACAGTTATTTGCTACTCTTGACCCAAGAGAATGATGAGCACTTTTACCACCATAACTTCCCTCTGAGGCACAACAACTTAGAATCCACCTTGATGTTTTGACTTCTGAATATACTGTTCATAAGCTTTTTTCTTCCAGGATTTGAATTGTACACTTGCAAGACTTGCAGAAGAAACATCACCTGGTGAGAATTGTGTAGTCTGTGTAGGGGTTTCTTCCATGGAGCTGCTGAAACACTGCTGTGGAAAGGGTGGGATGTGTAAAATGGGAGGTAATTACTTTGGGATTAATTTCCACTCATATGCAGAAACAATTGATCCTTGCTAGTATTCAAAAACTCTTGAATATTTCTTTGTGTTCTGTTTGGAGAACTTAAATTTTTCAAAGCTGTCAGAAGAGGCAATTGTTTGGTACTGTTATTCCAGAGCAGATACAGTGATGATGGCATAGTTCAGCAGAATATCATGTGAAGAAGAATTTTGTCTTTCGCTCCTATCTGATGTATCTAGCTCTTGTGATCTCTTGCTAGGAGGTGTAGGCTTGGCCATGAAGGCTAAGGGAATCTGATTTTTTTTTTCTTTTGTTGCAGGCACTGGGAGATGAAGCTATAAGCATGCAAGGTAAATACAGTTTTGCCTGCATCTGTAAAAACTAAGTTATATCCCTGATGTGTGAAAAGGCTGTGTGTGATGATAGCATAGTTCAGCAGATGACCCATGGTGATCACGCTGTTACTGTCTTTCGCTCCTATCTGATGCAGCCTCCTGTACCTTAGGCTAAGTTTGACAGACAATTCCTGTGGAAAGCTGAGGGTGAAACACTACTTTCTTTTGCTGCATGAATGTGTTTTGAAAATTTGTCTCAGAAGATTAGTAAATGGGCTAACCATTAAAAATTTAGTAGGATAGAGTAGGCTGTGCTTGTGAAATTAAGCACAAATACAGCAGAATAAATTTGCTATTTCAGTAACACAAAATCTTGGTCGATCTGGTGTTAGTGCTCCAAGTTCTGTAAGTGTTCTGTTGCTTTGCAGGCTGCCCTAGACAGAGGATACCTGTGCCTCCAGTGTGAGAAGCTATTTCCCCTGTTACTGATGCTGGTGAAGATGAGGCCTTCTTAATTGAAGGTAATTGAAAAACATTTTTTAGATGGATGCTGCATTTGAGCTTGGGAGTTTGGTTTTGGAGATAAGAGGGTCTGCAAATCCATTTTGTTTCTGGAGAATCTGAAGCAAAGATACTAGTACCCTAACTGTGCCTTCAGATCCCCTAAGCTTCGCAATAAAAGCATTAAGTAATTGTTTTGCATTGTCAAAGATTTCTAGAATGTGGCTGTTAAGACTAAATGCCTTGAATCATGAACATGGCAGTACTATGAATTTAGTATCTGCAATGCTTTTCCCAGTTTAGGCCAACTTACATGTTTACACAAAGTTCATGTCACTGAACTCTGCAATTTAGAGGTTTGCTCCTTTCTGCAATTCCAGCGGTCTCTGGAGTTAAGGAATTATGATCTCAGGGTGTTGGGGAGAGCGCTGGGAGATGGCTTTAGGGCCCTCTTGGGAAAGGGGATGGGAGAGTTGCAGTCTACTGCTGTAGATGATGTTGAATCAGGTCTCTGATCCCAATGAGGATAAAACTTGACTAAATGCTGATACAGTATTTCACTGAAACTATTCTTACACTAAAACTTCCTGCTAGACCCTATCTAATAGCAACTTTTCCTTTGCAGGCTTCCAATGTGTTTCTCATTGTGATGTAAGTACCAACTGTGCAAGTATTGGCATAAAAAAAAAGCCTAGAAATGAAGTATTTAACTGCATGTAAGCTGGGAGGGAGGTGCAAGGGGCCAATGTTGGCTCCTGCTTGCATCTTGTCCAAAAGAGAAGGATGCTTAAGGGGAGAACTGCTGGATGAGGCCCAGCCTTGACAGGCTGGTCTGCTAAACTCTTCACTGGGTGCCTGTGAGCTCCTGAAGTTGCTCTTATAGCACTATCTCTGTATTTGCCCTCTTGTCCATAGCAACCTTAGCCTAAAGCAGATAGCTGTCCAGTGACTGACAATGTGAGCTGCCTGTGTGATGAGATGTGACTACCTTGACTTCAATCATGGAGGTCTGCAATTAGCTCTATCTGACTTCAGGCACCTGACTAGATTTCATCCTTGTGTGCTTGCTTGTGCGCTGTCCTGATGCTTTGCTTTGTTCCAGGGCTGGTGCGGTGGAGCTGTGAAGTGATCCAGTTGGTGGTGCTACCAGCAAAAGTAAGTTGCCAGCAAATGCATATGACTAGTCAGAACTGTGTGATAGGTGATGGGGAAGTTACTAGATGCTGGCCTCTAATTGTGGTGTAGCTGCAGTGTTAAGAAGGTTCCTTGAGGATTTTCTTAGCTCTACCAATAGATCACAGGTTACCAGCAGCCTGCAGGGTTCACTTACCCAAGGTGCTAGGTACTGAATCTCATTCTTTGGTCACAAAGACAGTGATGAGATACAGTGATGATTGTAACAGTAATGGACAAAGGAGTTTCTGGAAGTCATAATGAGGCTCTAGAGTAACATCAGCATTGGACTGAAATTTCATTCTTATGTGTGTATCCTAGATCTGAGAATTTGAGAACTGCTGGATACTTTGTGACAGATGGTTCTTTCTTGGTAAGCTGCTTGCTTCTCAGTTGCCATAAGATTTTTTTAACTACTTGAAAATGTTAACTGCTTTCTGTAATGGAAAAGAAATAGTATGGACCAGTTGAACTATGTAACTGCTATGGACTACTTGAGTTTCTAGTTGATAAGAATGTGTGGTAACCTGGCAGTGCAGAGCTTGTGCTGACCAAAGCCAGTACAATTATTTACTATTTTAACTTTTTGCTGGTTAAATTAAGTAGTGGGCCTTTGCAGGGAGTAGCACTGATCTTCAGTAGTTGAAGTAATGTGATAAATTATTTGTCTCAATGGCTAGATCAGAGCTTTTATGTGATGTGAATGGAGATGTGGTGGGGGGTAAGGTCTGACATACTGAGGTCAGGTCCTCCTCTAAGGAGAAACAAAAGTAACAAAACATTAAGCTTCTCTAAGCATGTACTGTTTGTGATGATTAATTCTAAGCAATGGGAATCTCTCTGAAAGAGGCTGAGGAGGACTCTTGTGCTGAAACAGTACCCGCATTCAAACTAACTCTTGAAGCGCTGCCAAGGAGAGTGTGTTAATAAAATTTCATGTGTTACAGAATGAAGCTTGTGGGGAGTTTGTGTGAGGAACAAGACTAACTTACATCTGAGGTAAGTGTAGAGTACATGGGGTTTAATTACTGGATTATTGTCTTTGTGCTAAATGCCTAGGTAGTGGTGCCTAAAATTAGCCCTATAACAGATCTGATTTGTCTTCCTTTTATTGTATTCTGATTCTCCTGCTCTCAGCTACTGTGGGAATAAACATGATGTGCTTGAAGCAAGAATGCACTTCTATGTAGTTCTGAGTTTGACTTGAAAAGGACGGGCTCTTTCTGAGCAGATACCCTGACAATTCCTGAACTGTAGTCAGTGGTAAACTTTATGTAGAGTTCTGTTTGTATGAACAGAAGATGTGGCCTCAATGACTCTGAAAACTGGGGTTTTATTGCTGGATGTCTTCCCACGATGGAAATATAAAGCAGCTGAATCAGTGGAGACCGCTTGGCCAATACAGTGTTGATAATGTACAGCAGAATGCATGGCAGCAAACAAAACTCCTATCATAACTCATATATGATGTATCTGGCTATTTTGTGAACTGACACTATAACACTACACCCTTGAATTAAAAAAAAACACCAACAACCCTATATGCCGTGGTTGTCACTACTCAGGAATTTTTGTTAATCTTGGTTATGCTGGCTGTACATAAATTTAGGATCAAGTTCTAGATGATTGCTGTACAAACTTGTTTCCTCCAATAGACTGGTTCTCACTTTAAGGATAGGTTTTCAAGATGATTTCTATGGGACTTGCATTTTAGGTATTAAAACTCAATGAATACAACTTTCTGTTGGGGAGAGACAGTATCACAAAGCACGTGATAGCTTTGTACTTTTCCCTGATTCTTCCAATGTTAGTAATTCTGTATTTCCAATTCAGTTGGTATTTGTAAACTTTGTATATCCTATTTGGGTGTTGCAAGTTGAAGTTCTTGTCAGTTGCCAGCTGAAATGCAGCCTCCTTGTAGGTAAAATTAGTTTGGTGAATAAAATTTCATAGATAAATAAACTTGCATGTAGTGATGTCTGTTATTCTGAAACAACTTCTCTCTTCTCAGGAAAGGACTGTGCTGTCTGCAACCTCATTGGGTAAGAGCAGATGAATTCTGTTTAAAAACTTCTGGGAATATTTGTAGCCACTGATGAAACTTGATTCTGCCAAATGAATTACTGTGATATTACAATTTCCGTTCCACTTTTCTCTGAGGTTACAAAGCTGCTGTGGAGCTTTTAGCAGTTGTGCTACTGTGCATGTTAATTGTGTTTTCTTGCTTTTAGGTGAGGAGGCAACTTTGAAACTACTGTATGAAGAACTGAGAAGGTGAGTGTAACTGTAGTAATAATGAAATTTATTTGCTGGAACAAATGATGATAACCTTAGCCTGAACTCTCTCTCTGAACAGAGATGAAAATCTAAGGTCTGAGTTGTTCCCAGCAAGCTTCTTGTGCTGGTTTGGTGCCTTATAATGGTTCTTGTGTCTGTCTTAATAGGTGGAAGATTGCAGAATAATGGGTTACACTTGCATGAACAGCATTAAAAGAGCCAAGTTTTTTTAACAATACTGGTAATGTTTGCCTGATACTGATTGGAACCAATAAAAATTTGTAAACTCTACCTGTTGTTGTGAACTGCTTTCTGACTTGAACAGCTTGCTGTAAAACAGCTCTAGGCTACTTTAGAAAAGTTTCAGATGCTTGATTTAGAGCAGGGACTAAACTAGTTTAAATGCTAGTCCTGCAAGTGTCTTAACTTAGGTGTCAGGTATTGCTAGTGTGCAGACTGCAGTTGACCTGACCAATACCAAGATTTGGACAAAGCTAAATAATTGAAGTAGTAATTAGTGTTTTGTAGGTGAGAGCTAAACACTACTACTTGTGTATTTGCTCCTAAAATTACAGGCCACCAGTAAGTCTGGTATTAATGTTCAGGTACAGATGATGTGCACAGAATAAACATACAGCTTGACACTGTTAACCCTTTTCCACTGGACTCTTAGTCTAATCTGGTCACTGGCATTAGTCTGGAGCAAGACAGCATCCAGCCTCCATGAGGAGAAAAAACAGTTGAGTGGAGAGGTGGGGGATTTAGATAATACTATTTTTAAGAAAAAGTTACTGCTTATGAGGCACTAGGGCCTGCTAAGGTACTGCTGCTTCCCAAAACTCATTAATGGTAGGTTTCTTTGAAAAATTCATTTAACTTCCCCATCTTTCTGTTGTCTCGGGAGTGATCTCAATATGGGAAAAGTCAGCTCTATGGAGAACTCATTCTCCATAACACTTGAGCTATTGCTGTAGCACTTCTAATGAGAAGTAAAACTAGACATCCAAACTGTTCTGCAGGAATATTTTCAGATTATTAGTGTTCCCTAGAACCTTTCAATCTCCCTCCCACTCTAGAAGGTACAATCTACTTGAACTTAAATTACATCTTGTAGAAAGAGTTGAAATGTTTTTAGCCAGAATAGAAAATTAATTAGACATGATTCTGTGTCCATGTGCAAGTTAAATCTCTTCTGCACTAAAGCAAAAGCCATTAGTAAGGTCTGTTTTCATCCAGAGCTGATTAGTAGCCTCTTAATATTCCCCTCCCACCATATTACTTTTTAAAATACCATACTTCATTTTGCCTGTTAAAGAGCTTGAAGGGACTGTCATAGCCTGCAGTATAGAAGAAGTCTTCATGAAATGGTTGGCCTCTGTTTCTTAAGGTTCTGGCCAAGACTTCAGCTTCCTCAGCATATTTCTCTGGGGAGGCAAATCCGCCGAAGGATCTGGTAGAGGTGAAAAGGGAGGAGTTTTTGTTCAGAGTTCAAGCCCCTGCTTTTTATTTTCACAGGAGGAAACTTTAGGCTTGCAAAGCATGCAGTGTTTGAGCACTTCAGATGCAGTTATTAGGTAAAGTATGCAGAACTAGCTGTTGGGAGTGTATGGCTATGTATACTACTTTAAAAGGATTTAAAAAAAATAATTGCAAGTTGCTTGCAATTCTGAGAGCATTAGCTGACACAGATTGTTGCCTGTGGCTTTAATACATGGCAGAGAGGGCAAGTGTAGCTTTAGGTGCTTTTCCTGTAATAAAGAACTGCCAGTGCAGGTTTTGTGGGAGTTTGACTACAAATTGCAGTATAGAAGAAGTCTTCATGAAATGGTTGGCCTCTGTTTCTTAAGGTTCTGGCCAAGACTTCAGCTTCCTCAGCATATTTCTCTGGGGAGGCAAATCCGCCGAAGGATCTGGTAGAGGTGAAAAGGGAGGAGTTTTTGTTCAGAGTTCAAGCCCCTGCTTTTTATTTTCACAGGAGGAAACTTTAGGCTTGCAAAGCATGCAGTGTTTGAGCACTTCAGATGCAGTTATTAGGTAAAGTATGCAGAACTAGCTGTTGGGAGTGTATGGCTATGTATACTACTTTAAAAGGATTTAAAAAAAATAATTGCAAGTTGCTTGCAATTCTGAGAGCATTAGCTGACACAGATTGTTGCCTGTGGCTTTAATACATGGCAGAGAGGGCAAGTGTAGCTTTAGGTGCTTTTCCTGTAATAAAGAACTGCCAGTGCAGGTTTTGTGGGAGTTTGGGACTACAAATAAAGGGGGCTGGAAGAAATAAAGGGGGCTGGAAGAGTGACTTTAGGTGTTCTCTAGGAGGATCCTGTAGGCTGCATTTCTACAAAACCCACTCAGTGCAGTACTCAAGAGTACTGAAAAATCGTTTCAAAACTTGGTCATGTCTCTTTGTTCTTGGTAAGACACCCAAGCATAAGAAAGATTGTCTGACAGAAATTGAGCATTTGGAAATCAAGGTTCTGAATGGCAGGATATATCCACAGTTAAAAAAATCAGCTTTAAGAAACAAGTAGTCCAAACTCTTAATAGATGAACCCCTTTCAGTAGCTACCTTCATTCATCAGCTGTGCTGGTGCTGCTTACCGGACAAAGATGGCTGCTGCCTTCCGCTCTTCAATAAACACATCCAAGTCAGTGGGCTGTGGTGGAGAGTCTTGATGTTCAAACGGCACAAAGAAAGAGATCTTGAAGTCTGTGCAGCCAGATTTTATCAGGCATGTCACTGGCACAGTCATGTCAATTTTCATCTCTAGAGGAGAGGGGGGAAAAAAAAAGTGTGTCTTCTAAGCAGTGCCTGAATGCTGCTGTAAAGGGTCATGCAGGCTTATCCTAAAAGCAGAAACCAAAGCAGCCTCATGGGTATAATGGAGTCACAATGGTGCTGGACCAGGAAAGTAAAGCTGCTTTGTCTTGCAGCTCATCTACTGTCTTGTACTATTCAGCTTCATCTCCCATTTGTGCTTCTTGCAGTTCAAAACTAGCACATCGTACCTTTCTCATTCTTCCCTTGGATGTAGTGGAAGAGTTTCCAGAAGCCCTGGCGCATTGCCGCCTCCTGCGTCTCTCCCCTAATGACTGTGCTGACCCACTTTGCCGTCTCATACTGGCGCAGTTCATAATCCTTTGCCTGAAAGGTAGCAAAAGTCATAGTAACCATGAGATGAATACTACAGATGACATCAATTAACAGCTACTCTTTCCAAATCAGCATGAAAGTATTGTTGCAATCAGATAACACTGGGCAGCCTCTTAGATGCGGACTCAAGGCATACCCCCAACATCAAACGATTTGATGCCTCCCTTGCAAAGCCATGCAGTTCTGGCTTAGGCTGAGCTCCTCAGAGCTTATAAATAGGTGTTCCTCTTCCCCTTTGCAATTTGGTGTTAACAGTGACCATAGTAACACTTCCCAGCTCCTCCACGCTCATCAGACTGAGAATCCCAAATCCACCTTAGCTCTGCAGCACCCTGGCTGCAGAGAGTTCTGTTCCCCTGGCCTTTAGCGGTTACCATCATCTCTGCTGAGTTCCACCGAGGAGACTGCAGGTCCAGGGACAGAAACGTTTGCTTGAAGGATTTGATCATCTTGCCAGAGCTGAAAGGCAGACACAGTTCATTGGCCTCTCCCCAGTCAGTGCAGTGTACACGGGGAAGAAGAAAGCACTAGGGCTTTTCTGCCTAATGTCAAAGAGCTTTTCCTCAGCCTCTGGTCTCCAACCTTTCAGTAACGCTACACTGAGGAGTGACTGGAAAAGTTCAGGCAAGAGACTGGTGCTTTCTAAAAGGCAGTTGTCCCTGAAATTGTGAAAGGCCTGGATTCCACTGCTTATCCCCAATGATTCAACAACGAGGGCTGGAATCCTTTAAGCCCTGGAAGGAACCAACAGAGAACCAAGACCAAGAAGCTACCTCTAGGCTGGTGTGGGAGTGGTCATCTTCCAGGATAAGCTGCCTTCGCTTCTCCATGAAGTGAAGGCAGTTCCTGGCTGCAAAACAGAAGGTTGAGATTCTGTAAGTGGCAGTTGTGTGGAAATCCATAGGTAAAAAGGACTTGAGGAGTTCAGCCAATTTGCTCCTGGATGAAGGTATTGGTGTTGATGGGTACTCTGTTATTGACTGTGCCCATAACTTCATTGGGCCTCATGATAGCTGATGCCTTTCTTAAAGGCCTTTAGCCCCAGAGTCCTGTGGATAGATGAGATTTTCTGTATTTACGAGTATGTAGCTACTCTGCTAGGTAGCCTTCATATCGAAGGAAAAAGCTGAAAACATGAAAATGCTCAACTTCTTCTCACTGTCCCAAAATAAAGCAAGTGAAAATAATAAAAATCACTAGTGAAATAATCACATCTGGTTAAAAGTCTTGAGATTTTAGGAGCCGCCTTTTATGATTGGTGTCTATACCAGGCAGATTGTAGTGCATAACCTACATCCCAAGAAAGTCTCTGCTTTCTATTACATTACTATGTCCTTTGCACTTCACATTGCAAAGACAACACGTAGTTAATTCAGCAATTATCTTGATTCTTAGATCACAGTACATTGTCTTCTCAGAGTATAACTTAATTGCATGTTTCTTGGGTAACAGAACGAACCTTGAGGTTATTTTTCATTTCTCTGCCTCCTCAACTGTTTATAGCTGCCCACACAACAAGAAGCCCCTGCTCTGTCAATTTTGGCTCTACTTTTTTCATGGGCTTTTAGTATTAAAGGTGCACTGATGCAATTCAGAGCATGTCCCACCGCCAGTGGTAAAGTCTTTAAGGTATGCCATCTTTAACATGACATTTGTGAATGGCTATTTTTGTACCATGGCTACTTTTGTAAAATCAAGAACTGCCTTGTGCTACCTGACTACCTTCATATCTGTTTCCATTTTCTTAAGACATGCAGACTACTGTTGAATACTATTAATCCCCTTCTGTACCCTGGTTTAGAGGTGGCTACAAGGAGTTTTCTCTTTGGGATCTATGAGGTTGAAAAGCTTTTATCAAAAAAAAAAACAACCCACACCCAAAAACCCCTGCTGGCACTGGTTTCACTTACAATCCTTAAAATAAGTAGTGCACAGAGCACTCACGTGTTGAGCTTTTTCTAGCAGCTCCTTCAGTTGTCACCCTAGAGCAAGGGAAGATCAGAGAGCCACACAGCAAGAGACTGATGCCAGTGGTTAAAAGCAGGCACTGTCCCCCTCCCTGTCCCAGCCTGAAGATACATCTTCAGCAGTCTTTACCAGAATGACTGGTCACCAGGGACTGCTGCACAGTCCCAAGCTGGACAGTTGTACTCTAATACACTTTTTGTCAATAGTATTTACAAATCATCAAAGCATAACAATAAAGCAGGAATCCAATCATTTTATTGGAAGCAAGTGTGAGCAATTATACTGAAACTTGCTACAGTAATTTATTTTATCCATTGCCATTTCAAAGGCAAAGATGCTGCTTTGCTGTCACTTCACTTTCTATTTCTCCTTGCTACAACTTGATAGAAAACACGTTTCTCCTCTTCATGTGCTCCCTGGGTATGTTAGAAAGCAGAGAAGTAAATGTTCTTCCGTTTCAACACATGCTGTTGTAGTAGCTGCTGTACGAGCTGGCTTGTCTCTGTACTTGCCAATTCCAACCCCTCCCCGACACATTTTTTCTTAACTGCTGGTTAGATCTCTCACAGCTCTGTCTTCTATAACTTTGTGGCCAGTACTGTTGGTGACTGCATGTACAAAATATTTTTGAATTACATAAAACAATGCTTTTGGAGGGGGGAAGACAAACTGAGAAGAATCCTCCAAATATTTACAGTTGAATTAGTTTTCAGATCTACAGGAATGCTTAGCTTTGAGATTTCCATCTTTTCATATAAATATTGCTGTAGGGTGTCTAGGCTTTTTCTGCAGCTGTTAACACATGGGCCAAAGGGACAGAAAGCATAGCAGGCATCTTCACAGGTTACACTGATGCAGTGAGTAATTGTAGCCAGAACATGCCATTCCACAAGCTGCTAATTATATTAAGAAAGCAGAGAAAGTAGACATACTTACGTTTTAAGCTGTCCTTATCCTTCTAGCTATTGCAGTCTATCCTTCTCAGGCTGCACATACTCACAAGATGCTGCGTGTCAGTGTTTATTTTAGTTTCATCAAACTCCGCCCATACCTCAACCCTACTGGAGGGAGATGCCGTTATGAAAACCAGAAGGTTGTAGCCTTGTCCTCCTCTGGGTCTCATTGGAGAGCTCCCACACAAATGCCGAAAGTCCCACCTACTGCCCACCAGGCAACATTGGGTCCAGTGTGTGATCAGGCTCCATAAACAGTTTTGCATCCTTGTGTAACTTCCCCTGGTTTCCATGGCTTTGTGCCTACTTACGTCGGGGTCAGCAGCAGGTTTTTTTGCTCTCAGGAGAAAGAATTTCACATAAATAACGTTCCCCCCAGACTCAGATTACATGAGAGTGATGGTACAGAATGACAGCTTTTCCTTTTTACCCCTGGGGTAAAATGGTAGAAATCTGGCTGTAAACTAAGCTAAGACCATCCTCATGAGATTTCTGCTGGCATGTTATGAAAGACAGACAGTGTTCTATAATGGCTGTCTGTTTTGAGCAGTATTTGAGACTAATTGGCCCCCTTAGCCCTTGGATAGCTGCACAAAGGGGTTATACATAGCTATTGTGAAATTCTGTCCTGCTTACAATACACAAAGTGAAGCTGGACTCTTCATTTAACCAGCTGCAGCTCCAGACATATTTAGGTACCAGCACAATAGGGCAGATTAAACTTCACAGTTTGAGTTCTGAGAACACCTCCCGTGTTTGTTGTGGTTTGTGCAAATTCCTTGCAGCCAAATTCAGCTAAGCTCTCTGGGACATTTGAAATCAATAGCCGAGAATGACTTTTAACAGGAAACACACTTTGCTTGCAGAGAACTTCATCAGGATGCTGTGTGATACACTCCCATTCCGAAAGGGGGAATAAAAAACCCCCAAACCATGCCAAATAGCAATTGTAAACTTATCGCTAAAGCCACAAAGCACTCTAAAGCCACAGAAGTGGGGTGGTGTAAAGAGTGGTTTACTAATGGACCTTATTAGAACATGCTGAGGCCTGAAATACAGAACCAGTTCTCTGCGTGCTTTGTACTTTTATTGTACTGAGTAAACTTTCTCTCAATTTTACCTGCATTCTGCTTGGGTTAAACAGGCTGAGTAAACTTTCTCTCAATTTTACCTGCGTTCTGCTTGGGTTAAAATCAGCAGGACGTTTTGGAGAAGCAGAAGCTGCTACTTTGTGGTCTTTGCTCAGGAGCTACATGCATGCGAAGGCACCTGCTTGTGTAAGGTTAGCTGTTACATTACTCCGTAACCCTAACATTCCTGTCAAGTGTATACTAGTAATTACTTTCTCCAGAGTAGAGAAGGCCACGTAAAAAACTACACCCAGCCACAACAGTTTGGCAAATCTCAACAAATCTACCCCAATCACGAGCACAGAGAAGTATTGCCTTGAAAGCGGGGCAACTTGTAGAAAACACAAGCCCCCTGTGAATTCTCATTTTGTTTCTGAAGCAGAGAGACCCAGAACAAATCCCCAGTCAGTTTGTATGTGTCCAGCTGATGTTTCTGTCCCCGACAAAGAGCTAAGTGTTCCTGGTGGAGTAGCCCAAGGTTGGAGAACAATCATCAGTGTTCTCCCGAGAGGCTGTTTTCCAACACTCTTGTTTTTCACACATAAATTGAGAGAACATGTCAACAGTTGGAAGAGACAGTAGAGCAGGCATGAGGACATGTATACTGTATGTAACTATATACATACCCAAACCATATATAGTTAGGTATATGGTGGTATTATGATGGAAGCTGACACGCAGTCTCACTGGTACCTCCAAATAGGGGAAAACCTGAGTATGCTAACTCTGTACCCCTTGCCCTTTACACAGGAAAATAATGTGAAAGAACTGTTTTAGCGCCTTGAGGTCCCAGTAGTTTGCAGAACATGACAGGGAAGTTCAACAGTGTACGTATACTGCTAGTTTGCCTGGCTATCTCTACTGCATGGGGAAAAGCAAAAACAGGCAGTAATAAAGGATCATACTGCTTATATAAATACCAGCCTCTCCTTGTACACTATACCTCTAATGCAACAAGTTGCTGCCCACAGAGGAGCCCTAAATGTACTAATTAAACAGGCAGTAATTAAGTCTCAAAGGTAGCCTATGACACCTCTGTTTAATGTCATATATATACATCTGAGACTTGGCTGGTATTTTCTAGAATAGCTGTCAAAGCAATGTTTTTCTGTACTGTTGCCTTAAACTCAAGGAGTAGAGATGAGGGCGCAAGCACATAAAAGCATGCGGTTTGTAGCTTAACTTTACTATTTTCAGCAGGCACTTCTGCGCAGAACACCATAATGAACTCGTACTTAAGTAATGGCTTTTCAGGATAGCAGCTTCTATTGGGTAAGTGTAAGGACAAGCCTGTGATACGATCACTTGTGATTTCCATTTTTCCTCCCTATAGACCCTATCTATAGCAAGCTCAGACAAGACCTTAAGCAACATGCTATATAGCAAAAATGCTTACGTCTGCTCTGTGGCAACATTACAATAGCTGCTGTCAAATTCATGCAAGTGTGTTTTAAGTTGCCTTTATCCCTAGAGGCAAGCACAGACTGCTTGCAGAAAAGAGATGAATCTTTTCCACTGACCTAATTGTGTCAGGATTGGAGAAGCCCAGGAGAAAATGTTTTGTTACAGTATGGTTAATGATAACTTTGGGTCATGTTCTTGTAACTGACAAGTCTGTAGCATAATATGAAAAAATTGCACGCGAGGGACAGAGAGGGATGCATGTGTCTCCAGTCTGGCCGCTCACATGTTCTAACAAGTGGTCTCAACCCAAACGCTCCAGGCAGTTTTGCATTTCTGCCTAAGCCTGTCAGAGCATCAGTTAGCCTTGCATTTGATAGATTTTGATTTAAAAGAACTGAGACTCTTCATGTATAAATGACATTTGCTTTTGCAAACATGCACTTATCAGATGATGCAGAAGCCCTTACTTCACAACAAAGAAGTTGAGCATGTGATGTTACTGTAAATAATAGTCCAGGGCAGCAAAAATGTCTTTATATGTTGTTAGATGAACTGTGGTTTTCTGCAAATTCATCTCCCAAAAGAAGCCTCTTATCTCCCTGCTCTAAAGAAAGAGAAAGCCTTCTAGCAAATTCCATTTTATATCTCATTCTCACTTCCAGCAAGGAAAATGAAGAAGCGTAAGCGTACCATCTTCTAAAGAAGCAGCTGAATGTACCGTAGTACTGTTCCAAGGAGATTCTGTATTATCCTTTGAAAATTGCGGAAATGAAATCTCTGCCATTAGCACTAATGAGATGGTATTTAGACCTTATGCTCTAACCTATTTTATGTCAGCACACCAGTTTGTTATCATTGGCTTGGCCTTCAGCCAAAAATCATTTGCTTTCTGCAAATGCATATGTGGATTTTATCGATCTACTTTTTGCCTGATTCCAGCTAATTTGTTACAAATGACACATGAAACTATTGCATCTCCCTGCTACCTTGAACAGCTGGCTCAATGACAACAATTCTTAAAATCTGGCTGAGTGACTCCTTGCTCGCTTCAGAGATTGCATAGAACTGACTGCTCTTGACCAAATAAAAAGCTTCCTACATCCAACACCACTCCAGAGCACTCTTGACTTGGCGTTTTCCAGGATTTCTCTACCGAAGGTCACATTTTGGAATCATTCTAGGTTTGGAGAATTAATCCTAAATTAATCCTTCCTTCCAGCTGCCATGAAAAACCTTCCTAAACCTTCCTCTCTTCTGTCCATAGAGCCCAGAGAGAGACTGGAAGCTTTCTCAGCTTTATATACTGCTTTATTCACTTGGTTTCCTTCCAAAATAAGGGTTATTTTTAATATGGATCTGTTAAGGGATCTAGCTGTCATCTGAACCCCAGAAGCAATTGTCTCAGTAAACTTCTTTAGCCAGCATTAATACTTGACTAAATCCACAGAAAACCTGCAGTCCTCTCCAGGTGCTAGAAGGAGAGGAACTAAATTCAGCTTCCCCTGCAAATTCATCCACATTCTGCTATTGACAGATTCTTCTCAGAAAAAAGAACATGAAACAAGGTGAATTTTTATCTTCAAGATAAGAACATCTCATTCAGGGAAACAAGATTAAGGTCACATAGGTAACAGCATTTGCTAGAAAAAAGCCTTGACACAAATCTGTTGTATTGCTGTTTTTGCCTTTTTAAACGTTTTTTAACAATGACTTAAGCTATAGCCTAAGGTGAGAGACAACACACCTTCTTTGCAAATACAACTCCAAAGGGGAAGGAGCCAGGCATCAATCATCTGAGAACACTACTCAGAGTAGTGGCTCAAAAAACAACCTTAAGGAGAACAGGCATTTACTGATTGTTTCTTATCAATAGGAAAGTCCAATATTTGAAGTCACCAACAATCCACACCACAAATAATGACCTCAGGCAATATCGAGAAAGAAGTAGTTAGCAACCACAGTGGCAGCCCACAGCCTCTTATATTTCACCTGGTGGACAGGCTCTCCAGAAGAAGGTACGAGCTCAGTATCAGCTCCAGCATTTTTCTATCTATCTGTATCATCCAGCAGTCCCTCAGGCAGATACCTTCTGCCCTGTCTTTGTGGGCAGTAACGCAGTGGTTCTGCATTTCCTTTCTTTACTCTGCCTTCCTAGACTTTCAAGGTGATCTTTTCCTTTTCTTTTTCTTCACCTGCTGTGGTCCCCTCCTTCCTTCCCTCCCTCCCTCTCATTCTCAGCTTTCTCCAATCTGTATGCTGCGTGGAGTGAGACCACCTGGCAGCTCCTCTGCCCAGGGCCTGGGATAACCTCCTGACTCTGCTGAAGGCTTATTATGAGATGATGGGAACAGCTCCAGGGGTCTGAAAAAGACCCAGGTATGCAGAAATTGCCCTAAAGAGCTCAGGGTTTCCCTATGGAGTCCCAGGGACCTGAAAACATGTCCAGAGATGATGGAAATAGGCCCAGAGCATAAGGACTAGTATCTTAGAGAAATGTTAAAGAAAATGCTCTCCTAAAATAATATTTTCCACTTTCTCCAAAAAGACATGAAGAGATAACTGAAAAAATGGTGAGCTTCTTGCTAGGGGTGTCTCTATTGTGATAGCTCTTCAGCAATACGAACTGAGGACCGCTGTGGTACATACTGGGTGATGTGAAGCAGAATGAGCAATCCATTACCAAGCCCTTGCAAGCACATCGTGAATATATTTGTCAGCACGTAGGCATTAGTGATGCATGGCTGTAGGAAAGTGTTCTCTTTCTGGCCTGTTGATACAACTAACCACCTAAGCATGAATCTATCAGTTATCCTAGCTGAGGGTTTGTCTCTGAAGCTTCTTCCTGACCTTAGTTGCATGAGTGCGGATCATATCAGAACTTCTCCCGTCTTCTTACAGTGGGGATTTTGGTAGTGGGTGTGGGGTTTCAGTAGGCATTTTTGTTATTTAGATTATGCAAGTAAGGCCTCCAGAGATGGATTCTTTAAGAACGTGGTCTCTCTTTATCTCCTTTCTCAAGATAAGCCAATGCTGCATTCTGCAACAGATGGCACTGTTGTTTGTGTTTAGAGGTGAGTTTTACTTTAATACAAAAGTCCCTCAAACTCTCTTGATTGCCAACAGTCACTTCAGCTCACTAATGGATCCAGTGTACCATGATAATTCTTTATATTTCTAAAGCCTTACATTTGAATATACTCTAGTATCTATTAGTGAACTGTTAATGGGAAGATTAAACATTTAAGCATCTTAACATCTAAAAAATTAGCAACTTGGCATGTTAAACATCTTTTATGCAGCAGGCATACCAGTCTGAATGTCTGTGTTAGGACAGTTAAGAAAATCCTAAGTTAGGAAAATCTTCCAGGTTATGCTCAATTCTAGAAGAGTTAAACTGGCAAGCTTCCAGGCAGAATTGACATCCAGCTTAACAGTTTAAAACTCAAATTTAAAATCTGAGAGGTCAGTATTTCTTTTGATTTTTGCACCTTTAGATTTAGAGCAGAGAAAATGAGGTAGATGCTCTACATATAATGACATCACATCAGCTTCTCAGATGATGCACTTCTGAATACCAGCCAGCCAGGATGGTATTTAACAGAAT
Organism: Aptenodytes forsteri; assembly: GCF_000699145.1. NCBI lineage: Eukaryota > Metazoa > Chordata > Aves > Sphenisciformes > Spheniscidae > Aptenodytes > Aptenodytes forsteri. The sequence continues at coordinate 1,441,938 of NW_008795025.1, read as the reverse complement.
TTGATCACTTCACGGGTATTGTCTTTTTGAATTTCTGCCATCATTTAGGCTTGGGTACTTCGTATTTGTTCTGAAAATAGACTAGGGTCTGTCTTTGAAAGAAAATTGTATTTAGGTACATTTATTTATTGCAGAGAGAAACAGAAGCAAAACTATAGTTTAATTATGCCCAGCCAGAACACGGTAGCTTGAGAAATGGGAAAATCCAGATGTCAAAACTGTGTGTAGGTAGAGAGAAGTGTGATTTGGGGAAAGTAGAAGTAAAGGACAGGGGTGGTAAATTGTAATCAGTATAGAAAATGTTGGAAGTGTTAACACAGCAGCAACAAAAAAGTCTGAAGGAAACTTGGAGGGCCTTTGGCTTTAGTAGTTAACCTACCTCAGCAAATTAGTTATATGAATAATGGAGTTCTTAATAGATATGTGAATCCACTATGTTGGCACATGGCAACATAAAAGTGTTTATAACTTCCCTATTTGAAATTACCCTATGGAGTTATTTAGATAAGCTTTTGACATTAATGTTCATTTCTTTTCCTTACAGAAAAATTGCTTAAATCTATAAAACTGTATTTTTATTCCTATACTTGTTTTGGAAAAATAGCAACTGATTTTTGTTGTTGTTTTCACTGGTGTCCTTATTATCCTCTGAGCTTTGGCACCACTGACACTTTACTGCTTATTTCAGTGGTAAGTGGGAAGACACTTTTCCGGTCATTGCACAGCAGCTGCAGACAGCCTAAACTCTTTTTCTGCCTTGCCCAAAATTTACAATGCAGATTTTGGAACCTGAATGTGAGTTCATGTCTTCAGATTCTCCTGAATATAAATTCCCACAGCCATTTAAGCCTTCCTGAATGTTTTTTTTTTCCATTGGAAGACTATATTTGGCATTAAACATGCACTTGAAATGAGTATAAAGGAGAGGAAGTATTTTAAATGGCGACAGTAAACTAATTTCTTCTTCTTTCTCTCATCCTTACGACTCTGAACTCACATACACATCATTGGCACTGCTGATTGCATGTGGTATGCTAGCACTCGGGAGGTTAGTGTAAGGGGACGTGCAGGTATTCATATGCTGACAACTGTAGGAGGAATGAATAGATTTAGTCATTATCCACTGTATTATGTAGTACTGCTGAACTGGACCTATGCTGTCCTTCAAACCTCTGTGGAATAACTTGTGTATTGGTTTTGGCTAAAGCACAGTTCTTTTTCCGTCTGGTAATTACATAGGGCCTTATCAGTGTAAATATCAGAGAGTCTTAGAATCTTTACCATCATTTTCTTAATTGCATTCCTTCCAAAGGTAAGCAAAGACTGCCCTGAAACACGAAACCCTCACCCAAGGACTGGGGGAGAGGGACAGAGGCAGTGAGGGCAGTCAGAAGCGGCGATCGTGGCTTTGAAGGATGTGGGAAGGCAGTCCCAACCCTGAACCAGCACTGAACTGGGGAGGTGATGGGCTGGGGCAACTCTAAAATTTCTCAAAATGTCTGTAAACTACTGTAAGATTTTAACGCCCTCTAGGCAGCTCTAAACCATTGTATACCTCTTCTAAATTGCTCCAGAAGTACTTTAATTAGCTCTGAAGAGCTGTAAGGACCTATGTATTGCTGCAGTGAGGCAATTGCATCAAACCATGTAATTTACCCAACTCTAACTGGTCTCTAAACCACTCTAAAACTCGTCTAATCAGCTCTAAACTGCCACTAAATGGCTCTAAACATCTCTAATGATTTATTAGCACCTTTAAAATGCCTTTAAACTTCCTATAAACAGCTCTAAAGATCTGAAAAATAACTCCAAATTTCTCCAAAACTCCTCAAAAGCACACTGAGCAGTTCTGAGTTGCTGTAATATCCCTTTAAAGAGTACTAGGGTCCTCTAAACTGCACTAACATCTTTCTAAACCTCCTCTAAACAGCTTTCAGATTAATCTGATCTTATCTAGAACTCCTCTATATGATCTGAAGATCCCTGAATTTCCTTTAGGCCTCTAAGGACCTCTAAACTCCTTGAAGATGCTCTGAGGTGCTCTAAACCCCTCTAAAATACCTCCGGACAGCTACAAAACACCTCTGATGAGCTCTTAAAGAGCTATTATTACACCCCCTAAATTACACCTTTTAAAATTATTTAACTGATTCTAAAACACTCTAGGGTGCTGCTAAACCAGTCTGGACTTCTTTAAACAGCTCCAGAATACCTCTAAAATGCACTACACTGCTCTAAAACACATCTAAACAGCTCTAAAACTCTTCTAGTCGGCTATAAACAACGGTGAGAAGCTATAAATTCCTCTAAAATCCCTCCTCTGAAAATCCTCTAAACAACACTAATATCTAAAATTCCTCCACACTGCTTTAAGCAGCAGTAAAATGCTTCAAAATAGGTCTCAACCCTCTCTGTCTCCTTGCAACTGCTCTAGAACTTGTTTCTGCAGTTCTGAAATGCCTGTTTAGAAAAACAGTGCTAAAACTTCTCTGAAGTCCTCTAAAACTGCTCTGAACAGCAGTAAGCAGCTCCACACCACTCAAAACTGATCTAACTCTTCTAAAGCCCCTGTAAACAGTTCTAAGCAGCTCTAAAGTCCTGTAGAGTGTGCCAAAACTCCTGTAAAGCACTCTAAACAACTGTAAACTCCTTTACCTCTTCTAAACCTCTTCTAAAAACCTCAGAGCACCTCTAAACTGATCTAAAGCTCCTCTGTGTGCTATAAGCAGCACTAATGTGCCTCTAAATACATCTAAAATGCCTCTAAATCTCTACTGTACAACTCTAAACTCCTCTACACAGCTCTAAAATTCCTCTAAAGAGCTCTAGGCAGCTCTAAAACCCTTCTAGACCAATCTGTAACTCCTACAAACTGTTCTAAGCAGCTCTAAACCACTTCAAGCTACTGTACAGCTTCTCTCGTATGCTGTCAACAGCACGAAGTAGCTCTAAAACTCTCTTAAAATACTCAAAAATCTTCTGAACTTTCTCTCAATGGCTCTACAGAGCACTGAATTGTCTCTGAACCTCCCAAAATACACTGTTCTTCTGGGGTCAGTACTGCTTAACCTCTTCATTAATGACCTGAATGATGGAGCAGAAAGCACCCTCAGCAAGTTTGCAGAGGGACCTTGACAGGCTGGAGAAATGGACTGACAGGAACCTCATGAACTTCAACAAAGGGAAGTGCAATGTCCTGCAGCAGGGGAGGAATAAGCCCATGCACCAGTACAGACTGGGGGCCACCAGCTGGAAAGCAGCTTGGCTGAAAAGGACCTGGGGGTCCTGGTGGACAAGCGGAACATGAGCCAGCAGCGTGACCCTGCAGTATCCTGCATTAGAAAAAGAGTTGCTGGCAGATCAATGGAGGTCATCCTTCCCCTCTGCTCAGCACTGGAGAGACGCATCTGGAGTGTTGGGCTCCCCAGTAAAGGGAAGACAAGGACTTCCTAGAGTGAGTCCAGTGAAGGGCCTCAAAGATGATCATGGGATTGGAGAACCTGTATTACAAGGAGAGACTGAGAGAGCTGGGACTGTTCAGCCTGGAAAAACAGAAATTACCCATAGGGATGGAAGAGCATAGAGAAGAGGGGATTTCTGGAAGAACGAGATGAGCCTCCAAGAAAAGAAAAATACATGTGCTTTGTGAGAACCTGTTAATAAAGCCAAACCCCAGAGAAAGTGATCGCTTGCATGTGAACAGCCCACAGTGAGCATATTTTGGAGTGGAGGAGGAATACCGCAAACCCAAGCTCCTGAGATTATTGTGTATACGTGAAAAAAGTGCTCCCAGAGCACACAACAACGAGGGATTGTTCTCTCTACTGCAGGCACTGGATGCTCTCAAAACACGCTCTAATGGAAGATCTGAAAGTACACACTGAAGGCAGAATGTTTTATTGCACCTGTTATGGATGGGTGTAGAAACCCAAATGATTTTCCCCAGGAAGCAAACCAAGCCTCCAGGAGAGATGCAAGCTGCAGGCATTGGGGCGTACTCAAGAAAGACCGATTGTCTTTTTGGTGGTCAGTCCATATGCACTTATATGGCCTTTCATAGGCTCTTTTCTTCTGTTAAATGTCAGCCACAAATCTCTGCAGGGCAGTACCTTGTTTTAAGAGGTGCTGGTGGTCAGATCTGCTGGGAGAAGATTTGAATTCTGGACCAGCTGCAGTTCTGGTGGGACGGAAGAGGATTGTGCTGTGCACAGCTGCATTTCTGCCGTGGGGCCCAGACTCTGCACCGCACGTGGTACACATCTGGTAAAACCACATGTTGGAGAAGAAAACAAGAGCCACATGGGCTGCATGCGGGGAGTGGCTGTAACTCCCCGTGAGCCATTGTTTTCTGCTTGCTTGTCACAGCCTGACCTCCATTTGCCTTTCTTACGCAGAGGCATGGATCTTCCCAGCTCCCCACGCCACGTGTCCCAGAGCCAAGGCACTGCACTGGCGTTGGGAGTGCTTCCAGCACCACACTGGAACAAGAAGGAGGCAGAAGATGAGGAAACGTGGAGCCAAGGCCTTTCCTGGTTGAAGTCCTCATGCTGTCCTGCAGCCCCCACAACGTGAGCTGCACCCACGTCGTGGTGGTGTACGTAGTGGGGCCGATATGAAGCAAGTATTCCCCTTAACATCTCATTTCTGTGCATCTCATGGCTTTTGGTTTATGGATGGTTTTTCTATTCATACATTACATGTTTATATGTTATTGGTTTGGGTTTGCTTCCTCACTTTCCGCAACGAGCCTTTCGAAATCCTTCTCATTCAATGGTACTGAACTGCAGAAAATCTGTTTTTCTTTCTATTGCACCATGCAGTTGATGTGTCTCTCTAGCAGACAGCTCCAGGGGGCATTTTGACGCTGCTAATCACAGCAGTAGCATGAACTCGTGCAGCTCCGGAGCGCATGGGTAGACAACCTAAGGGGAGCTGATCTTGTCTGAGTTGCTTCAGCTGCAGACATGCTTCTGGTTTGCAGCCAGGCTTCCCTCATTATTTTCAGCCATCAACAAAAAGATATCCCCTTTTTTCTACAGTGACTTGTGCCTGGGCAGAAATCCCTGCTGAAATTCATAGAGCTGTTAACCAAACGCTCCCAAATCTCCAGCCCTGGTGCTCTGCAGTGCTGCTGTCCACCTTGGCTACAATAGGTACCATTCCTCCAGCAAAATGTGCGGTAGAGCCGGGTGTCTCCTCAGACGTGCAGCCAGCTCTTTTATCTTTCCACCCCGTTATTTATTTTTAAAAGTTTATTTCTTTATTTTTAAAAGTTTGCAAATAATGATTAATAATCCAAACAAGCCTTAGCTTTTAAGCATGACTTGTAGAGTGTGGGTTATGGGAGACTGCGGGGATTGTGGCTGTTTTAATGGGTCATCAAAGGAAGCCGGGGAGAAAGCAGACGAGGGGCGATGAAGAGGTGCTTTCTGTGGAGCGCTGTCAGGTGATGCCGGCTTCCTCCGCCCTTCAGGCCGGCGGCAGTCCGCTCCTGCCTGCTCAGCGGTTTTTTACATCGCAGCATTTAAACGTGCGTGGAGCCTGCTAGAGCAGAGCCGGGGCGGCCCGCTCAGTCCGGAGCAGCCACCGGCAGCCGGG
>NW_008795025.1:1423891-1436145 GCF_000699145.1 Aptenodytes forsteri | reverse complement strand
TTGGCCGGGTGCTGCCCGCGGGCCTGGCGGGTCGCTGTGGTCTGCTGGGGGTGGCAGCGTGAGGTTGCCTTTCTCGGGGGAAGAGCCCGGTTCTCTGCAAAACTGTTCTCCCTTCCAAGCTGCCAGGCGTTACCAGGTGTGTGCTAGACCATAACCTATACGTGGAAAAGGAAGGGTAAAATAGAAGACGTCTTTGAAATGTAACTGCACCTGGGGCTCCCGGTCCTGTCCTGGGATGGTGCTGGCTGCAATAAACTGCTCTTTCAACAAAAAGAAGTCAATTCTCTCTAACCAAAAATAACACCCTTGCAAAGTCCACTTCTTCTGAACTTTGCCTGTTGAGCTTTCTTGTTAACAGAAGTTAGTTGAAACTCCGCTTAAATAAAGATGGGAATCATGTTTATCTCTTCCAAACAGCTCAATGACACCTGGAAAGAAGTTGCAGGGTCTTGTAGCTGCTACAATCACTCCAATGACTCCTGATGGGTGAGTATAACCCTGTATCACAACATGGCATGTTGTCAGAATTGCACTGCTTACTGCCACCTTAAAACCCTGTCTCCTTTCTTATTTGGAACTACTCAGTTTTGGTTTTGTTTTTAAATTGGATCTCTGATGGGATGGAGAAACTACTAGGTTGGTCTGGCTAGCACTAGAGTGGGTTCCCTTAGCCTCCGCATTCTCCTGTTGCCCAGCAAGTGCTGCAGGTCTGGGTTTGGAGAGTCTGGGTCAGCCTCACATCTCTTTTTCTACTGCTTTTGTAGGTGTAAATTAAATCATAGTAAGGTTATACGCATAGAGTATTGCAGTATTTTCATGTTTGTTAAGGCAAATCACAGTCCTAGTTAAAAAGAGCTTGAGAGCTAGAAAATAATTGTCAAAATCTGATGTCCTTTTAGACTTTTCTGTACCCTAGTTAACTCGTGCATGCAATTCACATGTATATATGTATGCATGGAATTAGTCTAAACCAGAAGAAAATATTGCAAGGACTGCACAGTTCTGAAAATAACATCAAATCGAAAGTTGAAATTCAGCCTTCCTCAAAGCAGTGACAGTAAACAGATGTCCTCCCTACTGCATCTTGATGTTGCAAGACAGAGTTGTTTGGAGTCAGCAAAGGACCCTGAGCTTCTCTGGTGGGGGATGTGTCAAGATCTGTGTATGTTTCTGAGTGAGACAGTGGAGGTTTGCTAGTACAGTCCTCTGAAAGTGAGCCTTTACTTTTGAAAAGTGCTGTAAAGTGTGGTACTGTCTCAATCAGAGAATTCATTTGCATTGCAGTCACTGCTTCGTTTTTTGCTTCAAAGGAAACTTCTGATTTTCATTTTTTATTACTACTCAAATTTATTGCAACATGGTATTTGGAGAGTGATCTGGGCGCACTGCCTGGAATGCCTGGCCCTTGTAAGAAGATATGTTCTGTGAAAGCAGCTATGAAATTTTGGGTGATGTGTGAACCCAGTCAAGGTCCCAGAATTGACTCCCAGACTATAGGGTCGGTCTGTATGTTTGACAAATGAAAACAATGGTGAAATATTATACACTGATAAACAAAATAAGTCTGTCCTGCAGGGAAGATAAACCTAGAATTCAATTTCCCCTATTTGTCAGGGAAGTCTGTTGCTTTCCTCATCCTTTAATGAGAGAGAGAGAGAGGTCAAAGTCACATCCAGCAGATGCCATTTTACGGTCTGCGTCCAGCACTTACAAGTATAGTTTAACTATTTGCCAGCACTTGCACAAATATCTTTGTGCTCTCAAGAGGACTCCTGTTTCCCTCAACAGTCAAAAAGGTTTGACTGCCTCTTGTTCTCTCGTATCTCCGCAAAAAAGCCCTTTGCTGTGTCGAGCCTGCAGTAACTACCAATTGAGATAAAAGGTTGGAACAGTGAACTACTTGTCAGGAGGAAAGGAAACTGGAAGAAAGAATTCAGAACTGAACTGTTACCTGAAATGTTAAACACATGCTGAGGGTATCATACCTTGGGATAATTTGTATGTGTACAAATGCAAGGCTTCAAAAATACATGTCTTTTTTTGTTTTCTTAATCTCTAAGTTTAATATATCTGTGGGTGGAGACTTATGGTTGCTGAGGCTTCTAAGGTTGCTGTGGTTCCTTTCATTTCAGACAAATTAACCTTTCAGTGATTCGTCAATATGTGGATTATCTGGTAAGCGAGCAGAACGTGAAGAATGTTTTTGGTAAGTGTTTTTTTGACAAACTGTGTTACACCTCTTTTGCTCGGATGGCAACCCTATGATATCTTGCCTGATAAGATCTGTAGTGGGAGGGACTGTGGATGTGGGATCATCCTAGACATTTATACACACCAGTGGAGAGGGTGTAAGTGATACTTAGGGCATCTGCTTTTGCCTACACCCCATTTCTGTGTGGGATAAAATAAGCCTTGCCTTCATACAGTGACATTTCCAGAGATGAATGGATAATGCTGTCTTGGCAGAGAAGACTCAAATGAATGATTCTCCCCTTTGCCTGGGCAAGATACAATAATCTGATTAAAAGACATCAGCTCAGGAGACCAGGGAATTCAATGGGCTCATCAAAGCCAAATGGGCTTCTTTAGGAGACCTGCGGTGCACTGGGTGATACCGAGGTGGTCACTGCTCCCATCTCTCTCTGTTCTGCCTCTGTCTCAGGGACTGCTGCGGGGGCAGCAGGGATGGCTGGATAGAGAATACAGCATCTGCTAAACCACTTTCATTCACAGCCTGGCATAGATAAGTAAGCTGAAGTCAGTGATAAGATTTTGGTTCAAAACTTATGTGGAAAGAGTGCCAAGACGAAAAGTGGAGCATAGCAGTGACTTCAGCTATCCCAGTTTAATCTGTTTGTTTGTGACTGAACATACTGATGTCTCATTGTTTCCCAGGGGTGCTTTAGCCTAGGTAGGACATGTGGTTCCACTCACGACAGAGACACCAAATTTCAGGTCAGGCTGTTTCCTTGGGGTGGAGGATAGGCAATCACTCTGCCTGGCTAGCTGGGCGTCCCTTTGTGCACTTGTCATAGCCTGACTGACTGCTGGGAGAAGGAGGTAGCATCTGCTGGGGTGGAGGTGCTGGGGGGCAGTTTCACAGCTTCAGCAGCTGATTCTGCCTCCTCCCTCTCACCGCTGCTGATCCTGAAACACTCGGGTTTCTGACACAAGCATTTAGTGATGATAACACTGCAATCCCCATGCAGATGCTGGTGCAGACCATCGCTATTTTAAAATGAGTTTGGGGGGAAAAATATTTCTGTGTAATATCATCAAAAGTGTCAGTTCTTGTCTTCAGTAAAACCAATGCATGTAGGCCAGGCCTCAGCAAGTGTGTTGTGTTGTGTTGAAACAGTGAATGGCACAACAGGAGAAGGACTGTCCCTTAACATCCAGGAGAGGAAGCAGTTGGCAGAAGAATGGGTGTGCCAAGGAAAAGACAAGTGAGTAGCTGAGAGGGAACAGGGGATTCCAGATCTTGTGTTATGATATAGGCATGCCTGGTGCAAAGCCACATCTACTGATGGACTTTTTTTTTTTTGGAGTATTTTGTTGTTGGGCTTTGTTCCCCACATCATTTATCTTAAGTCTGCATTTTTGTCACTGCCAGTTAGCTGGTGTCCCCTCCCGCTGCTTAGAGAGCTTGTAAGAGTCCTTTTCTTTGATACACTGAGGGGTAGGGGGACAAAAAAGGGCTCTGGGGGGAAAAAAAGGGCTGTGCCCTTTGCTTCTTCCTGAGAAGAAATAAAAGTAAAGAACAGTCTGCCTATTTATGCCCTGTGAGCATTTCTGAACCTTTTAATATATTAATTAAATTATTTGTTATGGGGGAAGATGAGGTATAAAGGGCTTAAGTGCTTCCCTAAAGGTGCGAAGTTGGTGGCAGAAGGAATTCAACCCAGATCTTTAGCTGTGTATCTAATTGCATAACCGCTCGCTCTCTCTCTCTCGTACCTGTCATGGTCTTGTATCACTGTTGCCTTCTCCTTAGCTACTATGTCGGAGAATGTGGAGAGGAGGAGGTATTTTGGGTGAGAAGGATAGTGAGCAGAAATAAACTGGTGTGAAGGCTCACAGTCTGTATGGATATAAAGGAGAAACACAGAAATGGGACTGACGGACTGGAACCTGGGAGATTCCCTTGGCAGGAGCAGACAAGCAGTCAAAGGTGCTGTAGTGAGGTTGAACTCTTCTGATAGCTCTGCAGAGCAATAGGTTTAGAAAGCAAAGATATGCTTTGATAGCCTTTCCTATTCCCAGCTTCCCCTTAAATCCTTAATGTCTTAATTTTAACATCCTAATAAAATGCTAAGATTTGTCCCTCCTGACAGCTTTGCAAATACGACAGCGAGGAGTCACATGATTCATATTTGCAAATATGTTTTCTTTTTTCCACCACCAGCTGCTTGCTGTTGTCGGTATTTTCCCTGTGTGTCTGCTCGTCAGGTCAGCACAGGTTCAAATCCCTTTTAGGTTTAATCTAGCTCAGTGAAGTCCTTGTTCTGTGGCTCCCTGGTCTGAAGCTAGTCATTTTGGCAGACTGGTATTTTTCACCATCACTGAAGCCTCCCCAAACCTTCTGAATTTGTTCTTGTGCAGATTGGATCACGTGATCATTCATGTGGGAGCATTAAGTCTGCCAGAGTCCCAAGAGCTGGTGTGTATATATGATTCATTTTCACTGTATGTGTAGTAAATATAAAGCAGATGTACCTTCAGATACTTCCCATTCTCTCTTTTATAGGCAAGACACGCAGCAGCCATAGGTGCTAGTGGTATTGCTGTAATAGCCCCCTTCTTCTTCAAACCCACAAACAAGGGTGAGTAGGTGTGACTGCCAGACCTGCTGAGGCCTTTTATATTGCCCTCCAAAGCTTTATCATAGATAAAGGATTGATGCCAACTTCTTTCTTTGGAAAATATTCTGCTGATGATGTTTGCACACCTGTCATGTCTGGTGCCATGCAAAAGCAAAACCTAGAAGAAGCATTTTTTTAAAAGATGTGAGATATCAGAATTCTCCCAGTAAGAAGTGGGAGGGATGTCTTTTGGGATGTATTTTCTTAGCCTCTTGTGAAAAGAAGAGTTGCTCATGGAAAGAGTAGTTAACTGAATAGATAGTATGGAGTTCACGCTTGATCTGGGCCACGCTAGGAAGCAGTTGGTTCCATGCTGACCCTTGCTGGACACTGACCAAGTTGATAAACTGCTGATATACAGGCGTGCCTCTCGTTACTGAGGTGATCAGGTTTGGTTCTGTGCACCTAAGGCTACATAAAACTTATAAATTGAGTGTTTTGTTTTTAGTATCATGAACATAACATGAAAGAACCACATGAAGTGGAGGTTTCATAACAGAAATGTTAAAATTTCTCTGAATGAATTATGGATGGAAATGTTCATATGAAAGCACCAGAAGAAACTGGAGTGGATTGCCGGAATGGCTGGTATTGACAGCCAAGGACACGATCAGTGGCAATCAAACTGGTAAGCACAGAGGAACAGCACAAAGATCAGCAGAAGACCTTTGCTGATAGTAGCAGGATGGCAGTGAGGTTTCAGCCCACTGCTCTTCCTGCTATGCCAATGGGAAGATTGCCTAAGATTTATGAAGGATGCAGTGAACAAGATTCTCGGGAAGAATGTTGACCATAATACCTCTTTGATTCCTAAAACAGTACAAAAAAGTTGTCCAAAAACCTGTTCATCATCACCATTGAGCAGTACCCCAGGGAGATGAATGTGAACTTGATCCCTTGTTCTCTGTGTTGCACACAAGTGATCCTGGTGAGACCACTTTGGCATACAGGTCTTGCAGTGTGCATGTGAGAGCATACATGAGTTTCATCTGTAAGAGAATGAGTATGAGTTACTGAAATCGGTTTGGTTTAAATATTGTCTTTGCCTTCCCTAAGGTCTTCCACTGAGTTTTGTTACATTTGAGGTTTTTATGAGACTCGCTGCGTATGGTATGCAAGCTGTAGATCACCTCTCCACATACCCTGGCTGCTGTGAATCTGAACTGTCTTTCACTACGGATAGTTTCCTTCTCTTAATGGGGGTACTTGCTTGTTTTCTTCCAGATGAGCTGATTGCTTTCTTACAGCAGGTTGCATCTGAAGCTCCTGCGGTTCCATTTTATTACTATCACATTCCTCCTCTGACGGGTGTGAAGGGTAAGTACTGCTTAGTCAGCTCTTCCCGAGCCCATAGGCTCATAGCAACCCGAATAATCCCAGTGGCTGGTGTGATTAGTCTACCAGCCTAAACCAGGTATGTGGCCTCTGTTCCCATCACATGCAAGCTGTAGTGGAAAGGATCCTTTCTGAAAATGGGAGGTGAATCCAAGACTGGAAAATAAATTGAATTCCTCTTCATTGGAAAAAAAAGTCACAGCTTATGAGTACTGAACAACTGGGACGGAGGAGGTGATGCTAACCATGGCCTTGCAATTACTGTGGACCAGGCTAGGTAGTTGCCTTGGATAAGCATAGTTGAATCCTGATTTTTTGCAAGATAGTTACCACCATCTCTCTTGGTGTACACGGACTGCATAGTCATGTTTGCTAGTAAATTACATGTGAAACCACGGTGCTTCTCAAGTCGTCTTATTTAGCAGAATAATGAGGAATAGAATACAGATCTTCGGTTACTTGCTCTAGACAGCAGGTTATGTGGTGTTTCTGGATGTATAAATTTATATTTATTCTTAAATATGTTGTTGCCAGTTTGTTCCTAAACTTCCACTTATCCAGAGTTTTTGCCTTCTGATCTGGTAAAAGGAATGCTTCAAAGAGGGCGGAAAGGTGTCTTTTGTATAACCCTGGGAAATAATCACACTGAAGTTGTCTTACTGGTTGTTTTAGAGCTATATAGTTTACTAGGCTTAGGCCAAAAGTGAACAACTTGTAAAATAGTAAGTCTCCCTCTTGGGGACAAGACAGGGAAATCTCCCAGAACAGGGGTGTGCTTCTTCATATGAGATTGCTGTTCTGCACAGTTTGTGTTGAAGAGTTGCTGGATGGAATAAAAGAGCGGATCCCCACCTTCCAGGGTGTGAAGTTTAGCGACACGGACCTCTTGGACCTTGCACAGTGTATAAACAAGAATGAGAGAGAACAGTTTGCATTTCTTTATGGGGTGGATGAGGTAAGAGGCTCCTCTTAAAAAATGATTTCTTCTATGGCATTCTCTTGCTTCAGCCTTGGGGAAAAAGTAACCCTGGACATTCAGTGCCAGGTAGTTTTGCTGCTCCCTCCCACCACCCCTTTTTTTTCCTTTATTTTGTTACATGAAGTAAAAATGTTTTTCTTTCTCCCCCCACCCCAAACTAGCAACTGTTGAGTGCACTGGCAATAGGGGCAGATGGAGCAGTTGGAAGGTCAGTATGGCTTGGACTCCTTCCCCTCGACACACACACACACACACACACACCCCCCTTATTGTTGTATCTTCCACTATCTACACAGTATTTCTCTGTCTTCTGTCATGGCGATGGAGGATTTTGCAGGGTAAGGCTGTACAGTAGCAAGCAGACAGACAAGCTAGCTCCAGTGCTAGCAATGGGACAGTTGTATAATCTGGGATTTTGGAGTATGTTAGTTTGGGTTATTATTGCTGCAGTCTGTAAGCTGACCCAAAGGTTTCAACATATTTCTTTATCCTCATGGCAACTTTTTGAAGTAGGGAATCCCTTTTATCTTCGTTATATGGGTAAGGAATCAAAACCCAAAAAGGTTAAATTCGTTTACCTTAGTTCACATGAGAAGTCTGTGAGGTAAAGGGCCCTGCTGAGTTTTACTTATGATTTGTCTTCTTGCCCTTCATACAAGGCTGCTTAGATGAATTACTGTGTGATACCTGTGTTCTTGAGTAGATGATCCATTAAATGAACAAGCAACTGGAAAATTAAGTGATTTACTTTCTGTATTGCCTAACTGTTTCTTTTTATTTTTGATTTTGAAAAGCAGTTCCATTTGGAAAGAACTTGGAAGAGAATCTGCTCTCTACACTCTTCCGTAGGGCTTGGCATACTTCAGATGCTTGACAGTCTAAACCACACATAGATTGCATGAATCTCTATCATAATAATGGCATTCTTATAATGTCAACAGAGAAAGCCTGTGGCTACGTCTTTTGTTTCAGTGGTTCTAAGCTCCCTCTTTGCATTTACTGATTCTATTTTTGGTTTGGGTTTTTTTGGCAGTACATACAACTATTTAGGCCAAAAAACCAATCTGATGTTGCAAGCCTTTGCAAAGCCAGACCTTGCGTTAGCACGGAAGTATCAGGTACAGTATCTTTACTGTCCCCACTAGGAGCAGCCTTCTTTCTCCTCTAGCTTTACTGGGGCTGTTTTCCATGTGGTTTTGTCATCCATCCCTGAAGTAGCTTTATTAAAGCAAACTTCTTTCAGCTCTAACCTCCCTGCTTGTTATTCATCTCTCCTCACCTTTTTGACCAGCCCTTAACTAACTTTTAGCCAAGATCTACCTTACTTACCCTTCAGCTCTCTAATCTCATCTATGCAGAGCGAGCAATGGCCTGACCTTTTTCCTTGAACAAGCCCACAATGGCCAAGCCCCTTGGCTGGGAATATTCTGGTGATGCCTTACATGATGTAGGGCAGAAAGCCATCCCAAAGCAACTCTGCCTTGACGTCTCTTGGTCTTGGGCAGCTTGAAGATTTGTGAGGAGTTCTGAGTAATCAGTATACAATCTATAGCTAGTGGTTTTATGGGACATCTGAGGCATCCTTCTTTTGTCTTAAAATAGAAGTGACTTCAGGATGAAAGTCTAAAAGATGTCTGAGAGATGATCTGCTCTGGGAAATCTCTTCACTAGGCAGTGGATATTCAGATTTGTAAACCTTTAGAGCTGATATGAAACTTACCAGTGTTCTCAGACTGCTTGTGGTGAGGGACAGCTTGAACATGAGTGATAGATTGAGAGGGAGTGATGGTTTTCTTACATCCATCCCTCCCTTCCCTATTCTAATGTAATTCAATTAGTATTTCCCATAGACTGGCCAGGTGGCCAAGGGCTTTTCTCAAAGCTGTACAACAACTGTATAAGATGTAAATATCATAATAGCTGTAGGTGCTTTTACATCTTAAAATTTGAAGGAGTTAATAAACTACTGTCTGTCTTTTCTAGTTTCTCACTGGGGAATTTCTCAACTTTGTCATCAAACTAGGTAAGTCCTACACTGCCTGTTTCCCTTGTTATATCTAAAAATGCAGACTTGGTCCTCCAGAAACTTTCATGTTGCTGTACCCTCAGAACTTCTTTCCTGAAAGATTTCGCAGTGAGAAATGTTGCACGTGCCATTTCCCGAGTTAGTAGCAGCTGGGAGCTCAACAAAGGGAGCTGACCAAGCATCCCTGACAGATTCCACTCTCACTTCCTTCCTCCTTCTGTGAAATCTCACAGCTTTAAAGCTGTGACTCTGTGACTTACCCTTTTTCTTATCCTGACTCTTTCTGTGGGTTGGTTTTTCTTGTTCTGTCTCCAAAAGCTCATTTCTAGCTTTGTTTCTAGAGAGTAATTTTTCTGAAATGGTGGTACTCCAGTAGAAAAACAGCTCTGATTACTTGTCTCTCCTGCCTTGCTATAATTTAAGAGTAACTCTGTTCAAGGCTGTACAAGGCCAGAGCATTTTAAAATGGAATGATTTTTAGAAACAAAACCAAGTTTTAATAAAAAACCCAATTAAAACCAACCAAGTCAGAGTAGCGTAGGGAGACTGAATGGGACATTTCATGGTTTTCACTTAATGAAGAGAACTGTTCACTGTGTTTTTGCTATACATACACAAGCCCCAATGAATCTAGCTGAGCTTTAGTGCTTGGTTGTATTCCTTGGGTTAAAAGTCAGAGGAAATGCATCATTATTTAGCCTTATAAGTAAAGAGGGAAACACTGAATTTCCAGAGGTACATAAGGAGACTTGAGCTGTGGACAGAGAGGCCTCCTGAAGTTTCCCATGGTGGTTTAAGCTGGTACCCCATGTCATTGTCATACGTCAGCAGGATGTTACTACTCCCAGGGCTTTATTTTATGTGAGTCTGCATCGGGGGATAGCTATGAGGCTGCAAAGATTGGGTTGCTGGGATGACAAATTGGCTGGGATAGCTCAGCCTACCAGTGAAGGTAAATTGGAAGTAGCCCTATTTTTGCTTGGTTTACCTACAGAGGACTCACAACATCTTTCTATTGTCAGGGCTGCATGGCAATACATCTTTGGCAAGGGGAAAGGAACACACACAGAGCCCTGGTTATCTGTAAAACTGACATAGTAGTTTGTAAAGTGCATGTCTAAGAAAACAGTCTGCTTGGTATCTTTAGGAGGGAAATGATGATGGTGTAATATATAAATAAATGTAGTAAGTAGACATAGTTTTTACTGTAATGTCTTTCCTGTCTGCAAGTATGATCATCTCTTCTTTTTTACACTGTTCTCGCTTCTGAGAAGTGCTTCAAGCCTGGCTTATGCCAGATTACACAAGAACTGTGTAAGCAGCTATGCTGCTGCTTTTATGGACACCTGTATAGAGACTGCTTTAAGCAAAATGAGCTGTAAATGACCTGATTTTGCTTTTGTACACCCAGGTTTTGGTGTTGCACAGACTAAAGCTGTAATGACTTTTGTTTCTGGCATTCCCATGGGACCTCCGCGGCTTCCGCTTGTTGACGCCTCCGAGGATTTCATCGTCAAGGCCAAAGCCAAGCTGGATAGCATTGTGTGGCCTGATGGCAACTCATGTTCACTTCTGTGTCGATCTGGAAGTGGAGGCTCCTCTTCTGGGAGTCACTGTCACTCATCACATTCCCCACATGATGGGCTGTGACTTCTTTCAGGGAATTGGCAATGTGCCTGAGCCCCTTCCTGTTAAGGGCTGGCCTTGTTGGCACACGTGTAGCTGCCTTTTTGTGTAACTTGACTCCGCTCCCCTGGAGCGCTGCACATCCCAGGACTAGCTGGTATCTTTTAATAAAAAATTAAAAAAGCAGATTTTCCCCAGTTGAAGGATCCTGACTCCTTTTGTCTAGAAAGGAGGAAGGTCTGTCTTTACCCTCTCTCCAGCTGAATCATGTTTTGTCCTCTCCCTTCGTAAGTATCTCCAGCACTACAGTGTGTTTTTTAAACATGTAGTTTTTAAACATCTAGTTGCTCAGATGGGTATTTTACTGCTTGTCACAAAGTCAATGGGACACCAACTATGTATGTAAAATCCAGTTTTTGTCTGATCTCATTGTCTTTGTGCACCTCCACTTAATGCAAAATTTAAAAAGACTTTTGCAACAGAAAGCTTTTGGCTCTCTAATGAGCAGATATTTCTCCATCTTTTTCCTTGCAACAAAAGTGAAGGCAGAGTAGAGCTGTACGTTTCTGTATTGCAGTGCAGAATACTGTCTTTACATGTTAGAAAGTCATCTGCTGTCAGATTGAAAGGCCCTCTTTTGCACCCTGGACTTAGCCCTCTCCACCAGCTCAAGCTCTTATTGTTTGATAGTATGTGTAGGTGACAAATGCGAGGTCCCGTGCCCTCTACCACTTGGCCCGTACCTCCTGACAGCACTCCTGCATGCAAAAATGATTGCACGGGATGTTTGGAAGAGAGAAGGGGAAATGTGGAGAGGCACGTTGCTAACTTTTCATAACGCAAGAGCATGGAAAATTCTACTAACTTCCTCTCGCTGTGTAACCACTGAACAAGAAATACACAATAATAAAGGCTTCCTTTCCCCCTGCCCCTTGAATTTGTAAGAAATTAAGGAGAGCTCCTCTTTGGCAGGTAAGGGTAAGAGCGTGAAATCATCCCGGGGTGCTGTGGGCATCTGCAGAGGTTTTCTCTGCACCATCAGCGCGACAGGAGCAGCCGAGGCCTGTGGGCAGGTGCACCGCCCTGCCTGCGGAGTCCCTTGTCCTCTGAGGACACGGGGATCGCTTGCTAGGCACTTGTTAAAATAAATCTTAACGCTGTCATGCTAATGCTGTGACTCGCTGAGTATTTCAGTACAGGGCACAGGTAAAGGGCGCGTAGATAAGGGGTGAATTTTTCTAACAGGCCCCAATACTGTGCTCCAATCTATACTCTGTCTAGTCCGGGAGCGCTTAGTGTCGCTGAAGCCCTTTCGTGGTACTGAAGAAGACGAGCGCTGCCGCTGCTATCGTTGGCTGCTCCCGCCCTGGGGGTTTGGGCGCCGATGTCGCGGCTTTTCGGGCCGGGGCAGACCCCGCCGCCCGGC